>NC_091140.1:0-128749 GCF_041381155.1 Argopecten irradians
ACGTGATTTGATATGTTCTTTAACACTCCACGTAGTCTCCACGGCACGATAAACAAGTGAGCTTTATGTGGGTTCCTCATTTCCCTCCCACTACTCGTTTTATAGGGTTAAATGTGTTGTTAAGTTACGTTTATATATACATACACACATGTAGGCTTATATACTTACCGAGAAGACCTGATGGAAAGGGTACCAGTTCCAATAGAATCCTCTCTTTCTTGACCAACTTGGACATGGCATGTTTTTTATTGCCAAGACATTGTGATAAAATAATAGATGTTCCTGCCGTTCTGTAAACAAGTAACAAAGTGTGCGATCATTTAACCATTCCCACACACAGGTTACTGTCAATCCTGGAATAAATTTTCGCGATCTGGATTTCAGGGTACATTTTTAAATACGACTCATCATTTCTCAAAATTTCGTGGATCAGAGCAATATCCGCGAAATTGCGAAAATATTCCTCTGAGAAAAAATTGATTTACGGAAATACTAGTACAAAGTTTAGAAAAAAAATAATTTAGACCACATTATGTTTGGACGACAAATTATTTCCTACCAGCATACTATCTTCACAATTTACACTACAATGTGTTATATTCCTAGATATTTTGTTCTGCAAATCTCCAGGAAACACTTCAAATATTAAATATTTATTAATAAAATGACATTGACAAAATTGAAACATTTATACATTAAGATATCTTATATAATTCGGTAACATTTTAGATCAACATTTCTCCATCAGGAATGCTACTTACACGACTGCTATCCCCCAGTGGGTCCTACAGAATTTGACGGTTGCTCTTGAAAGGAAAATACCCTGCTGAGAAAAAAAAATAATAGGTTGGAAAACCCACTGTGATTGTGCAGCACCCAAATCTCAATAGTAATCCTAACTGTAACCGTTGCACCAACCAGGGAGATGATTGACACTGATCCATTATCAGTCAGTCCAGGAAA
Organism: Argopecten irradians; assembly: GCF_041381155.1. Classification (NCBI taxonomy): domain Eukaryota; kingdom Metazoa; phylum Mollusca; class Bivalvia; order Pectinida; family Pectinidae; genus Argopecten; species Argopecten irradians. The sequence continues at coordinate 964 of NC_091140.1, forward strand.
CTGGACCACAATATAATATACAACACTTGTGCAGATCCATCTCAGCCGGTATCATGCAAGTCCAGAGACTGAATACAATAAACAGATACAACCACTTCGTAAGATCATATCAGCCAGTATCAGGCAGCCCTGGAACTGAACCCAATATACTGTACAACACTTGTCTGATCATATCAGCCAGTATCAGGCAGTCCTGGAACTGAACCCAATGTAGTGTACAACACTTGTCTGGTTATATCAGCCGGTATCAGGCAGTCCTGGAACTGAACCCAATGTAGTGTACAACACTTGTCTGGTTATATCAGCCGGTATCAGGCAGTCCTGGAACTGAACCCAATGTAGTGTACAACACTTGTCTGGTCATATCAGCCGGTATCAGGCAGTCCTGGAACTGAACCCAATGTAGTGTACAACACTTGTCTGGTCATATCAGCCGGTATCAGGCAGTCCTAGATCTGAACCCAATATAGTGTACAACACTTGTCTGGTCATATCAGCCAGTATCAGGCAGCCCTGGAACTGAACCCAATGTAGTGTACAACACTTGTCTGGTCATATCAGCCGGTATCAGGCAGTCCTGGAACTGAACCAAATGTAGTGTACAACACTTGTCTGGTTATATCAGCCGGTATCAGGCAGCGCTAGAACTGAACCCAATATAGTGTACAACACTTGTCTGGTCATATCAGCCAGTATCAGGCAGCCCTGGAACTGAACCCAATGTAGTGTACAACACTTGTCTGGTCATATCAGCCGGTATCAGGCAGTCCTGGAACTGAACCCAATGAAGTGTACAACACTTGTCTGGTCATATCAATCATATCATTTAAAACACGGCAATGGTGTGGACATCATGCTACATTGGTTTAATTTCTGTTCTGTAATTGCATATTTCAAAGTTATTCATCTTTGCAATACATTGCTTGGTGTTGTTTACCAGGTATATTGTATAGATCAGACAGGACATCAGATTTCTTCTACAGATTCCAGTCTAAGGACAAGTTCCTATATGTAAAGCTTACCTCTTGTAATGCTAGGTTTACACTATGTTCCCGGCGATCACGGTAGCCCCGTTTGCCCGAAACGTGGTGCGCCGTGGAATTTTGGCTATTTTTGTCTCTGTATTCAAGTTGAGCTAGGTCTTGTGAAGTTTTGCCACGGTCTTTTACGGATTACGTCATGGACCGTGGATATACGGGAAAGTGCTGTTCCGGGAGGTTAAAGGTACACTACGGCTTTAGCACGGTCTATCAAGGATACCACTACGTTCTCACTAGGCCTGTTACGATCTGATGAGGTCTGCTACGTTTTACACGTTTTGATCAAGCTCCGATACGTTTTTCACGGTCCGCCAAGGCTTACTAGGGATGAAAGTCTGATACCGGGATTTTTTTTGAAGTAAATGAAACAATATTTATTGCCGAAAATGTCATTTCAAACACATTTTAATTACAAATTATATTTGGTATGAATATATAAATATTATAGCCAAGAATATTATAGCCAAGTGTTTTTACGCCATTGTTTTCTGTAATGGTTAATCACTTAATCTGTCTTTCGCAATAATAGCTTTTGTATAATTTGATGGTTTTAATGTGTTTGATAATGACTATTTCTGTTTAATAATACAAATAATCCATGAAGTAGCAAATATGTACCAGGCCAGGCAATGATACTTCATCAGATATTGGTTGCAACGTAAAACCGTAATAAGACGTAACACGCCGTATCACGTCGGGCTTTCAATCGCTACAAGCCGTGATGTGCCTTGACAGAACGTATCGAAACGGTTATCATCCACCTTAGCTTGCCGTCAAAACCTTGACAAGCCTTGACAAAACGGCACAAAACGTGCAGCCAATCTGCATCAACCGTGATAAAACGTGGAAAAAACGCAACAGAACGTCACAAAACTTGAAATCACCGTTATATTCCGGGAAACGTGCTTGCTGCCCGTTCCACCACGGACCGTCTGGAAGTTTTGTTACGGCCTCACACGCATTGTTACGTTTTGTTACGTCAATCCCGTTTGATGACGTCCTGTGGCGTTTACCATCTGTACCGTGACTACCGTGGCAAATTTTTTTGACAGTTTAAAAATCTGGCACGGCATCCAAGGTAATCACGACCGCTCACGTTTGTCGATCACGTCCTTCTGCGTTGTCTCAAGTTGTCTCGCGGTCATCACGTTTTGTCCACGGTGGCCCGAAACGGGGCTGCCGGGGCCGCCCGGGAACATAGTGTAAACCTAGCATAACTTAGTGAAACGCAAATGTTCTCTTTTGTTTGACCTCGTCCGTTGTTACATTCATGCTACTGTATTTTTCCAACAAACACGGTCATATTTGCACTAAACTTCCTGATCTACAGAAAATAAAAATGAACACAAAAATCAACTGTAAAATTTTAATAAAAAAAACCAAAATATAAATGTTAGCAGCTTTCTAATTTCCTTTTAAAACTCATTCAAGGAATATTTCAAGCACAATCAAGATCCCGGGGGGGGGGGGGGGGGCCCCCCCGGGGCTAAACCCCGCAACCAGCAATGGCTAAACGTATACGTTCATTAAGTTAAGAAGAATTCTGTGACAGGATCATTTCACTAGGAAAAGGTCAGTATGCGGTATATACTTACCAGGCATTTTACAGGAATCTTTTCTTGTAATTACCCAAACGAAAACGCAATATTCACCTTGTACCAATAGTTACAATTAGAAAGGTTGTAACTCCATTCATGAGCAGAGTTGTGCTGAGAAGGTCGGTTTTTATGTCCGTAAATTCGGAGGCACATGTTACATCGGCAACAAAGGACGACACAGCTAGGGAAGTGGATAATCCTATGAGGACTTGCTGTGGGATGAAATGATGTACATGTATAAGGATATAACTTTGGCCAACATCCACCACTAACAGCTCTTTGGGATACAACCATTTCTCACTCCCCATGATGTTATATTCCCTTATGTCTAACACCGCCTCATAAAGAGCGCATCAGTTTCTATTCCTTTATCAACTCCATCAAACATCATTGTCATCACAGAATCTGTGCTTCTATTTGATACTCTGGTACCTGACCGTTTTAACATCTATATAAATAGTGTAACAAATATGATTTGTTCTCCTATTTGTTATAAATATTTCTGTCGACGGAGTGTCGTACTGCACATCAAGGAATTAACTGACTGCTTGTCTTTAGGGGTGACTACCACCTACTATTTTAACTATTGCAATACTATTGCAGACTACACAACGCAATAGTATTGTGATAGTACTCCATTTTGAATTATATAAATTACAGTCGATGAATTACTTCGGTCCCTTTATAATTACCTACAAGTGTAAGTAGCAACTCAAACACACTGACGATGATGATCGAGATCAATTTCGGTGTGTGTTTTTGATTGAATATCATAAAAAAGTGACATTTTATCGTTACTGTTAGTCTGGTATCGACTATATATCTGTACTTCATTTAGTCTACGAAAAGTGCCTAGTCCAAAACCACGTTTTCGCAATAAAGTAAATCATCATTACTATTATCAGTTATACTGAAATTTGTTGGGCTGTGCTATTGGCGCTTACAGCAGTATGAATTGGTAAGGTGGCACTACAAAGAGAGAACTTCGCTTTCACAAGTAGACCAACATGACTGTTATGTAATATCTTACAACGCCCACAGGAGAAGTCACTCATGAATAATTCTAGATATAAATAGGGTATATATATACAATATAACTAAAGCAATAAAATGGATCTGAGGTAGAAGTTACTTAAAGCCAGTTTGATGTTTTGTAATTTAATTTTAGTATACATTACGATGATCAAAATAGATTATATTATGATACCACGTGCCAATATGCATTTTATGGCCCCGGTGGCAGTGTGATATGAAGGTATAATATTTCCCGAGGGTTTGCCCGATGAAATATTACATCTGAGGGTAAATAAACTTTCAAATATACCGAATTCGCGATTCACTATTCCGGGTTAAATATTCCTTAAATTTGAGATGAGTAAAAAACGACGATTTACTCTTCGTCCGTGATTGTTGTATAATCGGAAGGGGAGATAACTGCGTGAAGACGGGCGCTCACCAGAGGGACACACGCCCTAGCCTAGGAAAATACGATGTTTTATTTTCCCCGAAGGAAATACTAAGTTCTATTTCCCTGTGAAGTGATGTGTTTAACACTGTTATAAACAAGAGTTATAATAAAAATCTTTATTGTTTGTTAATTCTTGATTTTGAAAAAGGTTTTGACTCAGTTTCCTGGAAATTTATTGATGAAACTCTTAAATATTTTAATTTTGGAAACAGTATTAGGAATTGGATAAAAGTTTTACATTGTAATGCTAGCTCTGCAATTAATCAGGGAGGTAATTTGTCTTCTTTTTTAATATTAAGCGCGGTTGTTGTCAAAGCGATCCAATTGCCCCCTATATATCTATTATCTGTGCAGAAGTTTTAGCCATTCGTATTAGAAATAACAGAAATATTTTTGGTATCAATGTAGAAAATTGTAATATTTTAAATTCTATATATGCTGATGATACATCCTTAATACTTAATGGTACCGAAAATTCATTAAGGGCTGCAGTTATGGAATTAAATAATTATGCAAAAATTTCAGGACTTAAAATAAATACAGGAAAATCTCAGGTTATTTGCATTTGTAGTAAAAAGTATATAGCAGTGATACACTAATGCCAGGCTTTAACTTGCAATGAGGGATACTAAATTTACACTTCTAGGTATTGAATTTCATGTCGATCTTCACAAAATACTAAAATTGAACTATGATAAAAAAATTGATTAAACTCAAAAATCTATTGCAGACATGGAACAGAAGGAAAATTTCACCAATTGGTGGAATTTGTATTATAAAATCTCTTTTGATCTCTCAATTAAATCATCTTTTTATCTCGCTTCCAAATCCGGATGAAGGTTTTGTAAAATAGCTAAATTCTAAATAGACAAAAATGATCGATTTCACAACTTTTATAGATTCATTAAAAATTGGGTGGATAAGGAGAATATTTAGATCTAATGGTAAATGGCGTATGATTCTAAATTCTAAAGTTAATATTCATCATTTGGCGAATTGTGGAAGTGAATACCTTAGTAAGATTTTTAAGATTTTAATTTCAAATTGTAGAAGTGCTTTCTGGAAAGATGTTTTTACAGCATGGTACAAATTGAGATCAAAGGGGAACTAGTTAAAAGCAGAATACTCTGTATTCAAAATTCCAATTTGGTACAACAAAAATATTATTGTTGGAAATAAAACTGTTTTTTTCTCAATATCTTGGTTTAGAAAGGGAATCATAACCATACAAGACTTGTTAAAAAGTGTTTCTCCATTTTCTTTCTTTACGTATGATGAATTCTGTAATATTTATGGTGCAATAAGTAATTATCTTGAGTATCATGGACTTATATCTAGCATTAAAAAGTATCTGAAAAATGTACATGTACCAAATGAAAAATTATTTTACCCAATTATTCCTTTTAGCCTTGAATTAATATTGAAAAATAACCGTAGAGTCCAAGATTTTTACAGGGTTCTAGTTAAAAATGACACGGCTATAACTGGCCAGCATAAATGGAGAACCACTTTTGACTATGTTCAAGAAATGTGGAAACAAATTTACAATATACCCTTCATGTCTACTAATAATACTAAACTTCAATGGCTTCAGTTCAGAATTTCCCATCATATTCTAACAACTAATACATATCTTTGTAAAATTGGTCTTTCAAATAATCCTCACTGTATGTTATGTGCATTAGAAAGGGAGACAACCACACATCTTTTTTTCGGAATGCTCTGAAGTTCAGAACTTTTTAGCCAATTTTGAAAAACCTTTAAGATATTCTTTTATTCTTTTTGCTCTTAATAAAGAAACTATGCTTTTTGGGAAACTAGATCAAAATTGTATATACCATAGGATGAAATTGTCCTTTATATTAAACATTATATTTACAAAACTAGATGCTTACATGGTTCATTAAATGTGGCAGTTTTTTTAAACTCTATTAAAGATTATTACTATGTTCAAAAGTATATAGCTATTGGTAAAGGAGAAAAAGAAATTAATAGATTCAATAAAGATTGGCAAAAAATGGTTAAAACTAGTGGAACTTGCAAACCTCTGTAAGTTTGTCCATAATTTAAATTGAAATGAAATAGCTATTTATACATGTTTTTCCATGTGTCATGCTTGCACTATGTATACATTTGTATGGATCTGTGAATTGATATCCATTTTCTGTCCTTTTTTCCTTTTCTATCTCTCCCCTTCTGTTAATTGTTTATTTATTAGTTTATACACCATCCCTATTCATACCCTTATCCCCCTTTACCTCCTTCCCCCATCCCCATCTGGTTTTTTTTCTAACTCCCTGCCCCCTTTTCATAAATAATAATAATATAAAACGCAATAATGTAATAACAATGTAATTTCTAGTGTATGAGATGGAAATGCCAGAATGGAAGGAAATTGGAGTAATGTGCATGTATATGTGGCAAATGTAGTATTTGTTAAAACATTGTTTGGAAAATAAAAAGAATAAATCTTTATTCAATAGCCAACAATAGCATTCGTAATTCTCTTCTGGTGTGAATTATTATGAACCATTCAATTACTTATCTAAATATTTGAGTTACAGATAATGTGAATCATATATAACCTTAATTGTGCGTTCAAGTATGCAAGCAATAATACTCGTATCGTATGCGATATTCACTAATGAAATTAAAGATTCATGTAAATCGGCATATAATTTTCATATAAATAATAAATAAATGACGTTTCAACAAAAAATGAGATGCGAGTGAGAGATGCAAAGAAATTTAGGTATTTAAATGTCTCAATAATGAATGATCTTGACAAGGAAAGAGATGTAATGACTGCGTGTCTTATTTTTGTATGTAGACAATAATGATGATAATAATACCAGGAATCAAGCACCACTCCCAGAAAGCGAAAAAATGAATAAAAGAAGAAAAGTAATTATAATCGAAGAAAAAACGACTCTAAGAGGTTAACACTCAAACCAATGCATAAAATATAGTTACCAGTAATACTTTAGCATCAAATTCTATTGGATGGATAATATACGTTATTTGTGTTTGTGATACATAACATGATGGGGGGGCTGGTTTACTATTGTGGCTGATTTTGGCTATCCTCATGGGTATCAGTAGTCCTCACTTACAATCCATAAACACTTATGTTACGATGTATTTATCTAGCACTTTTGTAACCATAACCTAATAATGCATAAAAGTGAAGAGAAATCGACAAAGTATGTGTTTATAAGGGATAAGAAAATGCTACTCAATGCATTGATCATAATGAGTATTACATTTATATACAAAAATCGAATGTTTATGTTTTACCAGCAGGAGTATACATTATCATAATTAAATCGTCTTGCCGTGAGTTTTCATCTAATATCTGTTTTAGTTATTAACATTCTCCAAATTCCCCAAATGATAACACATTGGAATACGATCATACCTGAAAGGCGCAGAAGATTGCGATGTGCACCGGTGTTCGGTCCGACACGTTATATAGCAGATGGTTGGCTTTCTCTTCAATGTCAACCTTCAACTTCTCTGTCTTTTCCGGTAAAAAAATACTCATCAATTCCATACGATTCGTCTTTTCCGCCTGTAGGATTAGGCAGGCTGGTCATTTCAATTTCATCCATAGATTAGATAGTCTTACCGCTGAGAATCTAATGAAACTAACATTCAAAACAATGATATATAATGTTTTCATCTGAACCAGTATTATTAAAATCAAAATTTCAAAACACGAATTTTGAAAGAAAGCATTTTCAAAAACAAAAATGGATATTTTCACATTATTACTGGCCCCGATTTCATGAAAAAAATGTGTCGACTAAGTCATTCCGTATGTTATAATAAAGTAAAACCACTTAAGTTCGCATTCGACTAAGTGCGTTTCTAGAAATCGGCACCAGAATAGATCCAAAGATATAACCATGTAGTCATGAAAGCAAAATGTGTTTCTGTCCTTTGAGGGAAACACTACTATCAAACAATAGACATAGAATATTATAACGTCTCTCCTTAAGTTAGAAATATTAATGACCTTTTTTTCAAATCTGTACTCATCTGATTACCTAGTCCAGATATATTTCTTTTGAAAATATTTTGTACACGATCTTTACTGTTCAAGATAAAAATTATTTCATTACAATGTCCATAGCTGCGGTTGTGTTGCTAAATTTTATGTGACAGAAATAAAATGTAAAATATTGTGCTTAAAAAGATGTGTGACTTCTTTTACCACCACGCTGTATGCGTTGTTTTTCTCATGATAACCCGGCTTTCCTCCTATACAATTTATTTTAGTATGTCCTTGAATGATATTTGGCGTAATCATGGCGTTCATCGAAATCCAAAAACTAATTTCAATTATTTTCATACATACGTAATATATACTTGTAAATCTCAACACGCGTCTCCGCTTCTCTCTATTTCCTTCAGATTGATCAGGTTTTCCACAACATTCCACAACCACACAAACATGTATGAATAGATCGAACGATAAGAAGTATAATAAGGTCGTATACATTTCACATGTAATGCATGCATATAACTAGATGGTAGAAACTGATAAATAATGTTATCATGTAAATTGAACCAGCTACTTATGCTTTTTATGTTATCTAACTTCAGCTGTAATATTTTAACTTTAGTTAAATTCTTTTGAACTCAAACCATAATCATTAATTAGTTTGGTTTTCCTCTTCGATTGAAGTTTTAAACTAAAAAAATTGAACGATTAGTTTGGTCCTTTGATTTACATCAAAAGAACGGAATAACTGTACACTGTGTGACTTTGAAGTTAGCATTTTCAAAGGAAGTTTCTGCAGACCTGTTAAATTATCAAATAATTTGCAGATATTTGCAGATACTTGCTGCAAATATTCGAAGTATATGCATTTCTACGCACTAACATTTAGCTGATTCCAGAGTTCTACAGAGTGTCTCATGAATTATGTTTCATTTTCAAAATATTAATAAATCGTTTAATTAATACCTAACGTGAAGCACCACGATTTCATTTACAAAAAGCCTGCAATCATAAATTCTGTTTTCTTCATAAAAACAGTTTAAGAAAATGATATATGTAATCTTAGAAACGATTTTGTTAAAAACCGGCCGTCAATCTCTGACATTTGAGCAACTTAAAGGATTTGTGCAGCAATTATTTTTTAATACGTCTGGATATTGCATTGGATATGAATGAACAATCAAAGTACCTACCCAAACGAATCGCCTAGCCTTTAGCGCTAAACGGGTTGGTTTTGGTCGTGATTTTAACGGTAGTTTGTCGACTACGAATGAGCTAGGCGGTCACGTGGTCTTGTGATATCACAGTAGTCCCGCGGCAACACCAAGGTAAAAACCTAGTGCAATACATGTACCATGTATACAGCACATATACGTATACGATAGATCTACAATTTGAGTTTTTCGAGTAAGCTGTCTGTGTAATAAAACAAGCAGTTATTATTGTAACACTATATATTTACGAGTAAAATCACAAAAATAAGCATGAATACTTATCTAGAATGCGTGTTTTCTGTATTTCATATCATCTGCGAATAAACGATTGACAAACAACACTACGGCACAGATTCTGAATAAAAAAAAAATTGTGGACGGTTTGTAAGTTTATGTTACTTTGGAGTAACCGTACCGAGAACTCGATACCCGAAAATAATATGTATATGGGGAGCCTATGTTTGCTGTCTTTAAGAAACTATTATCCATAAACATTAACATAAAAAGACAATAAAACATCAATCTTGTTCTGCAATATGTTTCTACTATTACAGTATCAGGTAGACAAGATTTAAATTAATTATTTCCAAAATTATACTTTATCCTTCAAGAATAAGTATATTCAAAGACGATACTTTATGTTATCATACCAGAGAATTAAATTAGCTATGATTATCTTGAACATTATATCCGTATAATTCCGAAAATAACAACAGAAAGTGTTTTAAATTTGAAAAAATAAATTACTTGTAAACAGACATTATAAACAGATATAATATCATGTACCTTTTTAAAAATATACTTATGATATTTAAATAAGTTTATTTAGTGTGGTAATGCTGAACCCTTCGTGTATGACTATACATTCGAAACGGAGAAAATAAAAGCTTAGAATTCTTACTAATACATGTACCTTAGAAATTACGGAAGATTAATATATGCCACGATTTCTGTAATTAAAGTACTTGACTGGAATATTTTTTAAGGTTAAACCTTTAGTTTGAGATAGTTTTTAGAATCATTTTTGTGTCTGAATAAGTCAACTTCCATTATTGTTTTACCTGTGTACGACATACACATATATATGTAATATACATTCCTATGTATGATCAGGGATATTTTATTCCATTTGCTTTTACATCTTCATTTTTTAAAATGGAGGTGACAATAAAAAAAACTAAAGCATAAATGTACGGGGTTTCCAAAATTCAAATCACAATCCAATTAACGGATGTCCTAACTTAAATTGACAGTAAGACAATAGCAAATACCCCGATATAGTCCATCGCAGCCAGGTAATTACAGGTGAGTTCGATGAATGGCGTTGTGTACAGGTAAATAACAACCTGGCCCATGTATTACATAACCATCAAACCAAAGGCAATGGCTAATTATAAATCTATAATCGGTGTATCTACACGTAATTCAATTAAAATTTGAAATCTTTCATAATTGACATTTTTCAGAACTAGGTCACTGTGACCTATATTTTTGACACTGAGTCATATTTCCAAAATGTTTTATTTCAATATGTAAAATGCATTAATAATAATAATAAATGAAAGCATTAAAAAATATCATCTGGTTCCAACAGAAACTGACCAAAACTGAAAATTGATCCCTCTGTTTAACCCCTGCCATAACTCACAAGGGGACTCCGACCTGACCTTAAATCCAAATGTCATATTCATGAATGTGACTAATACCAAGGCGTATCTGTAAACAAAAAATAATGACTGAACGGTCATGGCCACCAGAGACCCCAAATTGACACACTCCTCATTTATACCTACGTATATCGGACGGCGATATCTCATGTCAACATTACTAATGTAGAACAACGTAATATGCTGCCGTGAGGCCTCGCCTCGCGGTAATGGTTACCTTCGTTTGTATCGCTTATCAAATCAACTTATTTAAATGTACCATTTTGCTTCTTTCCAAACTTGGCTAAAATATTCATTAACATCCCTTATGAATAGGTTCTTCATTTTGTTTCCTTTCCCAATGAAGATAATTACGCAATAACCAATTAGTAAAGAATTCTTAAAATAGAAACGGGTTGATTTGCATAGTTAAAAATACCTCGTGATATACGTATATGTTCGATACCCGGATATAGTAAACAAAACAAGCATGGCCGAGACAGAGGGCAGTTTTTGAGGAAACGGTGAGCAATACAATGTTCTATAATCGTTTTAGTATATGATATCACATATTAGATTTCACAGATTATAAATGTTGTCCTGCAAAGGTTACATATAGTATTATATAAAAGCTTAATACAAAATACGTATTAATCGAAAAATAGTGGATGTAAATAGTGAAATGCATACATGGGGCACCATATGGGTTATTTTATCGTACAAATATCAAAACACGTGGCCGTGTCAATGATTTGGTGATTATCGGTTAATTTTCTTTCCTCTACGTATTGTAATAATTTGAGATAAATACAGTATTAATCCAAAACAATATATAAGATAAATAAATACCATGATGCTACTAATCTATTTGTTGTGTTTGTGTGGGTAATTCAGGGTAAAAGAACACGCACCACTGCAGGTAACATTAAGACATTTAATCATGGCGTTCAAAAACTACAACACAGACATGCGCGTTGATCAAACCGGTACCATGTGGCTACACACTAATGCACTGATAATGACCAGATCTGACATGAACATAACACTTTTCCCCTCTCTCAGAAAAATGGTTAACTTTTACCTTATCAATAAAGCTTTCTTAGCTCAGAAACACTGAATTAAAGTTATTGTCCACTTATAAAATGTCAATAGGATAATAAAACTGAACTATTATCTGAACACAATTTAACACATTTAACAGTTCTCAATAAGACGCGATGGTTTCACGATATTGCGACGCGGATAGCGACGATCACTAGTCGTGTTGGACATGGATTTGGTGGGCGTTGGTGGTACACTGAGAGTCTTTGGTGTACTTGTACCATCAATTGGACTAGAGTTAATACCGGGGTTGGTCATTCTCTCGGTGGTAACAACAGGATTTGGTACAACGGAAGTTACAGATGGCGCACTGACAAAGAATGGTACACCAGAAGTATTGGTTTCTGGTGGTTCAATGTTACAGTTTGGATTACATGCGCGTATTTGATCCACATGTCGTTTCCAATTCAGTTCGTCCACCTGAATAATATAAGTCATTGGTCCAAGTTTTCGGACAACTATACCCTTGATCCAAGAAGGTTTCTTTGGGTTGCTGCGATAATCACGAGTAATAACTACATCGCCTATTTCGAACACACGAGTTTCAAACCTTGTTGGTGTAGTTTTCCTCTGTATATGTCCAGATAGGTCTGGGCGCATGACATCCAGTCGCGTCCTTAATTTCCGTCCGAGGAACAGTTCACTGGGCGTCATTTTTGTCAACGTATGCGGTGTGTTGTACGGTAGGATAAGAGAAAAGAAGCCAGTTTCTGATTTAAATTTCCTACCTCACTTGACACTGATTTCATCGCTTGCTTAAAAGTACGTACAGCTCTCTCTGCCTCGCCATTAGAGCTGGGGTGATACGCGGCAGATCGAATGTGACGAATGCCATTTTCACGTAGAAATGTTGAAAACTCAGCCGCTGTAAACTGTGGTCCGTTGTCAGACACGAGTTCACGTGGCAATCCATAGGAAGAGAATATGTATCTCAAAGCACTAATGGTTGATGTCGTGGTTGTGGATGACATGCGTACTACCTCTAACCATTTTGAGTGTGCGTCAACCACGATCATAAACATCTCACCCATGAATGGGCCGGCGAAGTCAATGTGTATACGGTCCCATGGTGATGACGGCCACCTCCAAGGATTGGCAGGTGATTTGGGTGCATTCGGTAGAACCTTCCTACAATCTTCACAGGTTGACACTCTCTGCTCAATATCAACATCGATGCGAGGCCACCAGGCATGCAACCTTGCTAAAGATTTCATCCTTACCATGCCAGGGTGGTTGAGGTGTAGCTCATCCAAGATTTCCTTACGAAATTGATCAGGTACAATTACCCGAACTCCTCGGAGTAAGCATCCCTCCTCAGTAGTCAGTTCATCGCGGAGTTTGTAATATGGATGCAAATCATCCCCATCCTGAACCTTTGGCCATCCACTCCTTGTAAACTGCACTACTCTCGCCAACACTGGGTCATTCTTGGTCGCTGCTGCGATGCGCGACGCAGTGACAGGTAAACTGTTTACCTGCATCCTATTCACTAGTTGTGCTTCTTCATAGAACACATAATGGTCATCAGCTTCATTTTCCTCCCCTTTTACTGGAAAACGTGATAATGCATCAGCGTTTCCGTTCTTGCTTGTAGAACGAAATTTGATATCAAATTGATATGCGGACAATTGTATAGCCCATCGCTGCAGTCGCGACGCGGCCAAAACAGGAATTCCTTTCTTTGGTCCTAAAATGGTGGTCAATGGTTTGTGATCCGTCAATAACGTGAAACGCCTCCCATATAGGTACTGATGAAATTTCTGTATTCCGAAAATTATAGCTAATGCTTCCTTTTCGATTTGCGAATAATTCCGCTCTGCAGATGTAAGAGTACGCGAGACGTATGCAATCGGCTTGTCGCTTGACTCGATGGTGTGCGAAATAACAGCGCCGAGTCCATAAGCTGAAGCATCTACTGCCAATGTCAATGGTTTTTGGGGATCATAATGAACCATGACTTCAGACGAAACTAAAAGTTCCTTGATTTCCTCACAAGCACGTGCACATGCTGGAGTCCACTTCCACTCCACATCGTTGGACAGCAAATGAGTGAGCGGCTCCAGTACAGTAGCCATGTTCGGAATAAATTTCCGATAATAGTTTACGATTCCAAGCCAAGATTGGAGCTCGCGTTTGTTTTCTGGATCAGCAAGTTTCAGAATAGCTTCAACTTTCTTAGGTGAAGGGTGAATGCCGTCCTTGTTTACCTTGAAAGCGAAATATTCAACTTCATCGCGGAGGAAGTAGCACTTGTCTTTCCTCAGGCGAATACCGAAATCTTCGAGTCGCTGAAGCGTTGTATTCAGGTTTTTTCGGTGTTCCGTTTCTGATTTTCCTGTGATTAGGATATCATCCAAAATACATCCTACTCCCACAATTCCTTGCAGGACTTGATCCATGGTCCGCTGAAAAAATAGCGGGGGCTGCGGCCACTCCGAACGGAAGGCGAGTGTATCGGTATAATCCCTGGTGAGTGTTAATGGTTACCAACTTTTGTGAATCCTCATCCAACAGTACTTGCTGGTAAGCACTAGTCAGGTCAAGTTTAGAAAACTTCTCACCACCATTTAACTTGGTAAACAACTCTTCACTTGTTGGTAATGGATACTCCGGAACATCCAGGTACGGGTTTAGTGTGACCTTATAGTCACCACAGATCCTCACAGACCCATCGGGTTTCAAAACAGGTACAATCGGTGTGCCCCAATCAGAGCTTTCCACACGTTCAGGATTCCTGCCTTTTCTAGTCGTTCAAGCTCATTGCTGATTTTGTCCCTAAGTGCAAAAGGCACTGGCCTTGGCTTGAAAAACTTGGGTGTAACCTTTTCTTGTAGTCTGAGCGTAGCAGTTACCCCTTTGACAGTACCCAGTTCCTCGTTGAAGACCTCATATTTCTGGAATAGTTCATCCTCTAAGTTTCCATCAATGGTGGTACTTGATAGACTGCCAATTTAGTTTCAATTGACTCAACCAGTTCCTTCCCAACAGTGCTGGTCCGTCCGCTTTGACAACTAGTAATGATAAAGGCAACTTTTGTCCTTCATAATTCACAGTCACCAACTTCTCACCCACTACTGGTAATATCATGACCAGTGTAAGTCCTTAGAACTGTGGATGTTTTGCTTAACTTTCCACCAAACTTCTGTTTATACTCCTTCTCTGACATTAAGGTTACTGAAGCACCTGTGTCCAACTCCATTTTCAATGGCTTGTTGTCGATAATCAAATCAATTTTGATTTCCTTCGGTCGGCCAGATTTAATAGAAAACAACGGCCATGCATACTTCAGTTTCTGTTTCCTGAATATCAGTTGTATCTGTGTCGGAGTCTACAAAGTTCACTTTCGGATTCTTTTCCTTTACTTTGTGTCCCTTTTTGCTGACAGTACTTTCAGTACTTTGATGTCCGCGCTGTTTGTTTACATGAAGACGAGACTTGCACATTTTGCTAAGATGACCCGTTTTTCCTTGCACTTATGACATTTACTGTTCTTGTAATAACACTTCTCTTTCACTGTGGTTGCTTTTCCCACAACGGATGCATTGTGAAAATTACCTTGTGTGCCCTTTCCTCATTTTTTACTTTCATCTACGTGTAGCTTTCCTTAAGTTTGCGGGATTCGCAATCTGCCAACTCCATACTGACGGCAAATGTCCATCGCTCTTTTCAATGTTAGATCAGCCTCGGATAGTAATTTACGCTGAGTAGCAGCTGACGTCCAGCCCACACACGAATCTATCACGTAGGGCATCATTCAAAAACCCTCATCAAAATTACAATGTTCACTAAGTTTTCGAAGTTCAGTGTAAATTGTGTAAATTTCGTAACTTTATTGTTATTTACTGATATAAATTACCTTATATTTCAAGTAGTAACTATAGTTCATTTTTATCCGCTTCAAAAGTGACGTACCTGTATATAATTGGCGTTTTGTTGTTTTTGAAAAGAATGTCGTTCACATGGTAACGGTCAAATCCAAAGTTTTTGAAATGGTTTGTCGCTTCGTAAAGATTGCTGAAATATTGCAGCTTGGTTTTCCTTATCTAATCATTCAAGAGGAAATACTACCGAGATACATGAAACATCATTAAATATTATCGTAACTATTTTTTTGCTGAATACTTTGGTTATTCGTACACTGTATATTGTTTTGTTTTTGTCTATACATGTATTTGTACATACCCATTTGTTCTTGCATTGTCTTTGCGTGGAATGCTTGCTGAAGCAAAGTGGAACTGTGGCAACCCTTACCAGACAAATTACATCTCCATGTAGTACCATTGTACTATTTTGAAGCACGTTTCTGTGTTAAAGTAATTATAATTTAAAAACTTCGCAGTGACAATATATAAGAAACTACATAAAACTTAAAGATGTAAAGGCATCCGATGTAAACAAAAGGAAAACCACACTGATCTATAAGCAACGGAAATACGTGAATACATGATAGACAGGATCACTGAGGGTTTTTAGCTGATAGCGTTTGTACAGTTCTTCATGACAGTTCACTGATAGTTTCTCCAAAGATTTTCAACTCAATAATTTGCTTTATACAAATAAACACACTATAACGGTTGAAAAGGTAAATAGAATATATCTTAACAACAATATCACAAATGATCATACGCAAACAAATTATAAAAGCAAATCAGTCGATAACAAGAGGCCCAGGAAACATCGTGACGTCTACCATTGGATTTGCAAATTAGTCAATTTGATATGTGGGACCAATATCTTTAGCGCTTCATGTTGAATTAGCCGATGTCCAGTTGGCATTCATGCTCCCCTAATTGTCAACTGGACGCATTTTCATTTGATAACAATTGTATGATAACATTTAAAGATATCTAAGGAAAAAAGCAATATCGTCAAGGACGAAACAACTATAGTTTATGTGATCGATGGCACAAAAATTATGACGTTACATGAAAATAGGCGGATAGCAGATCATGCACCCCTGAATGTCAAATGCACTTGGTAAGTATAAATAGTGGGGTTGCAGTGAAAAAGTAAATATATCTACATGTATATGAATGCTATTAAGCACCGTGGTAGTCAAAAATTTCCAAGATAGCCAAATATTCATTATTTTGTAATATTATCTGTCCCAAAAATGAGCATTAATAAATACAACCCTATGACATAAATGAATATCAAAATATCTATATCAAACAAGATATTTGATAATTGTATATCTACATGGCAACGAACTTCAAGTTGTCGACTACCGTGCTTTAATTTGTGCATTATGCACAACAATGGTAAAGAGAGATATAGTACTTATAAAATTCCAGAAAGGTCCATTAAGTACATAAATATGGGTAATAACTCCTATATGAAAACCAAAGATGACTACCAGTTGGCCATTGTGTCAATGGATCGGTCCCAATATGAAATATGCATAACTATGCTCACATGTGGAATTTGAACCATAGCAGCAAGTTCAACTATTAGAATCAAGAAAGATGACTTTCTAAACATGGAATTTAAAATAGATCCTTAATACTCTCTGGCAAATACATGTATTTGTATCGAAACAAATGATGTTTTCTTGTTTCCCATCTCGATTTCTGATTGATCCCGAAATATTTTATACATAACTGGATCTACATATGAAACCCCTCCAGTACTTTCAGAGAAATAACAGAAACAAAAGACGGATGGATGACAATGGGGGAAAGGTTTTTTTATAGCTCGCCAACCATTTGCTGATAATCGGTTAAAAAGTCATCTTTCAAGATCAGATAAATTCAATAAAAGTGTATTGGCGCTTTTCCACTGGAGTTGCATGAATGCGTAAATAACGACTACATGTACAATGCTGTAATATTCAGTTTTCGTAATTTTGGATGTGACCGTTACCCCTAAAGTTCTAAGTGTGACCGATATCACTCTTTCATAATTTACAATTAAGCACCGATATAAGCAAGATATAATGAATGAAATATTTTCTTTCAATAGTCATATATTACATATTAGTAAATGGGACGGTTTTGTGGCAGCAAAATTTATTTTTTTACAACTTGTTACGTTTTATTGAATAAAATGTGACCGATATCCCTGCTGTCGAAAAATATTGTGTCGAGGTGTTTGCATTATCTGAGCTAGTTTGACGATATCTTATAGTTTCACAGAGTCTCTAACAATACACTGTCTTTGACGCGCGATAGGTTTAGAAGATGCATTGCTTTTATGTCATAATTTCAGGCGATTTTCATCTTGAAGCGGGCGTTTTTTCATTATTTTTGTGTGCCCGATATCCCTTCCGATGACGTAGGTTGTCCCCATTGGATAAGGATGGAGGAATTAACATACCATTTTAACAAATATTTACAGCTATATAATTATGATCTACTTTAAATCGTTTTAGAATTAAACTGAAAAACGAAATAAACTGCAGGTTTCAAGTGAGTGATGGGAATGGTTTATAACTTACCTGGCGGCAATAAATTTTGTGTTCAGTTTCACGATGCACTTCTCTGGTTGCTTTTGATTTTCATATGCCCGTGTAACTTTTGGATCCAGTTTTCTATGCATGATACCGCCACGGTTTGTTTTGGATACATCTTCAGTATACTCTAAGTATGTACGGTTTTCAGTATCTGTTTTCACACAGATTTGAGAATGTTCTCCATATCTCAAGTTCCTGTGTTCTTGACCTGCTCGCAGAGCAAAATTCAAGCCTATCATGAAAATCATGGTATCCAGTAGTTGTTGAGGACTATCTGAACCCAAAATATTTTTGTCCACAGTTTTTCCTCCTGTTCTTGGGTGATTATATCTGCTTGACGTCGCTGGAGACCGATTCCTTTTTTTGATAATTCCTTCATTTTAGAATCTAAAACAGCTTTCAGTCCGGAGAATGTTTTGTCGTCTAAAAAGCTTACGAATCTCCCATTGGTGCGGAAATGGTGTTGAATCGATATTAACAGTTCATACATGGTGTTTGGTCTATAATCTGAGCCGGCTTCATTTCTTACTTCACCAATAAAGAAACTAAGGGCTTCATTCAGGAGGGAATCTTTCATTTCCAGAATTGGACTCGAATACTGTTTGCTCTTCGTTACACGTTCGCGCTCCTTCTGCCAATTTGCAAACAGGTTAATAGCCCAGCGAGTCTTGTTTTCAGTTTTTGCTGACTTGCCACTATCAACCATATTTTGTAGATCCACAGTGTTTAAGGGAATTCTAAAACGACTGTCCATTTTTCCATTTCCATTGAACATTGAACAATACTCTCATCGTCGGCTGAAGAAATATCGGAAAAAATGCTGTTTCTTAAATTAAAATTTGGTTGCGTATTTTCCTGCATGTCTAATATATCACTTAGAACAGCATCGGTATCGGGATCTGTAGATAATTTCTCCACAAATGTTGACTGGGTTATGAAAATCGCATTAGAATCGGAATCAGACATGCTGTCCCTTCAAACTTCACCTCAGAAATGGGCAATTGAAAACTCTCAGTTGCAAGTCACAGAGCGACATTGCATGAAATACTCATGCAGATACTATATATATAACATTTGTTACCTTTACCTGTCCAAAAATCTTCATGGTTGATTGAACACACTTTGATCCTAGTTTTACCTATACCAGTCCAATATCATTCCAGACTGGTTGCTCATGCATTGTTAGCTTTCAAAATCTATCGAGAGTATGCTATGTGTTAATGCAAGAGCGGGTTATGTTTTAAGTAGGAGAATGTCCTCAAGGACATTCTCCTTTACATAAGTTAATACATGCATATGTAAATTGACCAGAGTAACTCATTTTGTTTCTACATATAATCCCCGTAATTATAATGTGTTTCCTGTTATCCGCAAGTAGTGCAATGACATACAAAGGGGTAATGAACAAACGAATCAACGAATAGTAAAAGACAACATAAACACCTAAAAAATCATAATTACCAGATCGAGATTTGGAGGTTAAATGTACATTTGTATCTAAATTAGATAATGTGTTTGTTTCTAAATGCAATACACTTCGCCGTGGAACTTACAAAACACCGGTGGTGTTTTCGACCATAGTTTATAGTTATTATATTTATCATATCTTATCTTAGATAGATTTAGCCAACAACTGGAGGAAGGGAAATAACTCTACCTACTGTTCCGTGGGCAACTTGAATGTTTAGATTCTTGACGGTAAATTGAACACCGAGCAAATATTTATAACATACGCTATTTTTCTATGTAAGACAAGTGTTTCCACGAGCTTAAATAGCGTAGCCCGGTTTGTACGATTAGCCCCGGTGTATATAATTTGTGCAATATCAACTATTTTATTTGTCTCTCTCCTCTTCTGATGACCATGAAAGGGGATTCACAACACGTCACATCCTCGATATATCAGGGATTACTACATTGATCACAGACGTATAACCTCTCCTGGACTATCTCATAGTAAAACTGAAGGCAGTTCAGGGCAAAACAAGGCTGACGGCAGTTCCATATGGATAAATCTGTGGCACTGTTAACGGCCACACATCCACTCAAAACTCTTTTCGATAAATAGGTTGGGTTAAGTCAAAATATTTTTTTCGGACATCTTCAAGGTGAACTACATGTTGTTATCTGCAAAAAAAAATCTTGTTGCATTGTTTATTTTTTATTATTATGAGCGAACAGAGCTTGCTGCTAAAGCTAAGTTACAGAAAGCGTTAAAGGGTTGTACCAAACTTTTCAATAGAGCGCCAATAGCCCCGAATAATGAGTTACAGACTTATCCAAACCAAAATCTGGTGGACCCTAGTACTAAACGGTGTGCAACACTGAAGTCTCAAAGGAATTTACAGTAAACATTTTGTGAAAGTTTTAAATATGGCGTACACATCTCTGACCAATTTGAATAATTTTTTTATATTTGTGCTATTACGTTTACACGTGAACTACACGCCTGTTCATCGTTTGAGCAAAATCTCACATTTATAATAACCTTTTAACACTTAAATACAAATGTACGTCACATTTTATAATTTCTGTAGCACGTGTTCTTGTTTACAAACACTACGCGTATTGGTGATAGATTCGTTAAGCCTCGGTGTCATAATCGTTACAAAAATATCTCCTGTATAGTCACTTTCAGGGATATTGGTACATCTGCTTAGCTTTATTAAAGATGCTCCACCGCTGACAAATGGTATTTTTTCACTATCAAAAAAGGGAGCAGACGATTTAGTATTTTTCTTCAGTTACAAAAGTTACTTACTTAACACCATTACTACTATTGAAAAGTTAGAGCTTCTAATTTTACTTAAAGTTTAAAATATGAAAAAAAAATTAATTGCATCCCGAAAAAAATCCGTGGCACTATATCCTATATGGAATGAAGAACTGATTGCGGATGCACCAAAGGCGAAATAAACTATTTCATATTATATTTTGTGTTAAATATGCATATATGTACACGATTAATTATCAATTATTGTTCAAATGATGAATATCGTTTATGCTCTGTCTGCGGTGGAGCGTCTTTAACAATATATGTGTGATGTGAACTTTTTTTCCAGAATTCCCCAAATAACAGTGTTGTTATTGAGACAGAAATGACCCCGTATTAAATATAATTATCAAATATGTATAAAGTACATGCAAAATACCATCAACATTCCATTTCCAGTCAAAAATATGCAGATTGGGTTCAGGAAAATGGTGTCCAGGTACGATGAATGACGAAAACGTCATATCCTGTTGTCATTCTATAAAGACTACAAAACCAAATGATTTCCCATAGACGACAATGTTAACGTTTGCCACTGTCAAGGTTAAATGGAGTTTTTAAGCCTGGCCACACGTAACTAATTTTAAAGAAAGTCATATAATTATGTTTCCTATCACATACCTCTGAATAAAAAATAAGATCTACCATCATGTTAGACCTTAATATTGGGAATGCCATCTTATGTTGAATTCCGCACCAAAATTTGACCAATATTTTTTTTTTAATTCCAATATTGATTACCTCCCTCTGTCAGAAACAGACTTGAAATAATTTAACATCGGAATTTATTGCCAAACCCACATATTAAACGTTTGGAACTGATGCGCCCTGAATACCCAATCAGCAGCCTCCAAAACTTTCACCTCACTATGAAATCTTGTGCCCACAAGGGGATTTCAAGAAATCTATTTTAGGTTTGATTCTATAGTCTCTATAGGAACGTCTTGGTACACTATGATACAGTATGACAAGTTTAAGCACGCTAAATAAGGTGCAATGGTGTGGGTATTCCTAACTAGATATACGCTTATGTATGTTCTGATACTACGCATTGATACGCTTATTTTAGGAGTTCGGTTAGTGGTAGAAATACACTGAGATACACTTTGACACACAGGGACACGCAGAACTCGACGTTGATCTAGGTTGCCCTACACTGTGTTACGTTAATGTACACTTCGGTTCCTTATCTTTGAGTCCAGGAACTCATGTGTCTGCATAGATTTCCGCCAGCGTATTGAAAATCGTTCAACATTTGCTCTCGGACGTATGGGAAAGCCAACTGTCAAGAATGCAATGAACGTAAATATCGCAAGTATGACTAGGTCTTAACTATGTCACTAACCTAACTCCTAAAATGAGTGTATCGAAGCGTAGGACAGCGTAGGACGCTATTGTGAAACCTACATAAGTGAATCTAGTAATACCCACATTACTACATCTTATCCAGTGTATCACAACTTATTATAACGTTCTTATATCAAAGCGTACCTTTACTTCCTCGTACATGTTTAAAATACGCCACGGTGCACTAAAAGCGCAAGTATGCCCGGGCCTTAACACAAGATGATAAATAGATCAGTCAAATATAATAAGAGGGTAAATAGATCAATCAAATATCATAAACTATGTGCTCTAGCAGACTTCTCAGCTATATGTCGAAACCAACAACCTCTCCACTGCGTCCAAACACATAAAATATTAAATGTTGAAAACTGCATACGTTCAAATCGCCCATTGGCATTATTTCTGACAATGCTCAAAGATAACATTGATAGACTGTGCCCCACTGATGTCTCCGAACATTTCGTAGCAGATACCCGACATACCTTTGACTATCCAGTTTCGATGCTCTATCTGATTTTTGTCATATTGATGGTAAACCAATGCTGTGTTACGTCTGCTAGTGTCTCCAAATTCGGAACGGGACCGTGAGGAACACGACGTAAGGAATGTTTGTGATTATCCATTTTCGACGCTCTATCTGGCCTGATGGTAAACCAATGCTGAGTCACGTCTGGTGGTGTCTCCGAGACCGGAACAGGAACGCGAGGAACACAACGCAAGCTATGTTTTTTGTCATTTGATATACTTTTAACCGATACACAGATAATTACATAATATTCTGAGGAGTTCTGGAGTAGGGTGTAACCCCAAACATGATATAAATGTCCATATTGATGTATCTTCTGTAATCTTCGATTTTATAATAATTCGCTACCTGGGTCGATTGTCATGGAACTGCTCATATTGAGGCTTGTGGTGACAGGATTTCTTTTTACATTTTACTTTCAGGAATCCCTTTGCATTACAATCATAAACTCGCATATAAAAAGTCGGGAAAATATCCATGCTGAAATAGAATTGAACTTTCATAGAAATATATTTTTCAATATTCATATAAATAGTTTGAACAACCTCCAGGCTTTAAATGAAATATCCAAACAAAGCATGAGACAAAAGGATGCCTGAGTATCATTCTACAACGATATGACTGCTTGTCCTTAGAACTGAATTGATACAACCGTTCTCGTAATGTATGATGGTAATATATATGTAACACCAAGTAATTCTTTCAACGCATTAGATATATATATTTGTGAAAGCACTACAGAAGACCAGACAATGAACACTGATCGTGGGTGAGAGAATAATCATCTAACAGTCATGACATATTTTTTTTCAAATTCCAACGTTTTGCTGGGGGGGCTTGGTATAATTAACCATTCATTTTGTCAATTTCGACATTTATGTTATCACCCGCCATATACTTTGAACGGTTTGCTGCAGGTCCATGTCTATCAAAGATCGACTTTGTTAATTCATTCATCTCGTCAGTAAATCGTTGGAATACATCACTTGATACAAAGCATTGATTCTCTACTGGTACAATGACGTCGTAAAAGTAACACAGATATCTCTCTGTCCTGGATATGTAAATGCCTGAAAATGGAACCCTTACAAATCGTTTCCATGTAATATTTGTAATATTAAATACGTGATGTACCTTGTGAACTGGTATCCAGACATGTGATATATAGACAGCAAAAACTCAAAATAAAAAAATATATATATATTCACGGACGTCAAGCAGGAAGACAACCTGGAATACTCCTTCACACACCTCCTTAACTGAGCAGAATTAAAAGCATATATATATTTATAACTGATTATCACAGCATCTGCGTGCTAACATTTCCAAACAATTATTATTCAAATCGTATTCATCCTGTCGTTAGGCGCCATGTGTTTTGTATATGAATGTGTAACTCTTCATTTTAAATGTGACTCAGAGTAATACGACCAATGGTAATTGCAGTGTAATTAAATCATATATTAAACAAATTATCATATTGACTAAATAGTAATGTTTAAGGTTTGTTTAAAAGTGACTCCCTATGATGGCTGTTGTATCTTGTTATCGATACAATTTTTTGAAAAACAATTCAAGTTTCGTCACAGTGAAGAATGGGATGACGAAACGATAGATACAATCTATATCACGAGAAAACATGGTATAGCATGGTACAGTTTCTAACCACTCGGCGAAAATAAGATCGCCGAAGCCGACTGGTTCGGAGGTCTATATCAATAAGTAAAAACCTTCCACCTTTCAAGCAGACAAAACCACTTTACACACGTGTTATTGAGACAGATGTCCTCGGGTTTGCTAAATGTTTATCCGTGAAAAGAGCCAATACATGCAAAGACCAGAATTTTCCGTGCAAAGCCAATACGAAACCGCAATGAAAAAACAGGAAAATGTTAAATGATACTGTAGACCACAATTAGGCTTCATAGTCTGACAGTAGGTATTCGTTTCGCTTCACTATAGATGTACATATAATTATTTTTAGCAGTATTGCTAAAAAGCATTTTCTGCTCTTATTTGTATTTTTAAAAGTAAAACCAATGCATTGAAAGTACTGTAATTTTCAAAATGTTGGTAGCTTTTGGTGATGAATATTATATTGAAAGCTTATAATGATTAGTGAGTATAAAAATGCGGCACATATAAAGTTAAGGCTAATTAATATATGTTTCGTTAGAAATGAATGCAAGACGTATTCCAACACAACAGTTGATTCTACATAAACAAGGGAAAACAAATAAACTGTTAACACCTGAGGTTTAGTAATAATGTGTTTGTGATGTTAACCTCTAGGTAGTCACCAGTGAGTCTGTAGCATAGAGGAACACTTTTATGTCGCAGTTCTGAATAGTTTGAATACGAATGTCCATTCATTTTACTGGGATATCTACCAATTCCAACACAATAATAGTGCTCGATATTAACACTCTCAATGTGTTTTTGAGGCGATTTTATTCTATTGAACTGATATGATTTTATTTTATTGCCAATAAGTTTTACCTTTGTTTAACTTTCGTCAAGGGATGTATGGATTATATAAAACAACCAGAATCCGTCTTTCTACATGTATTGTTTATTGTTCATAGTTATACAGTGTACCAATAAAATGTTGTAAGATACCTCAAATTCTCGATATCCCTGTCATCATAACGCGGTACAAATGTTTAGTTTAAACATCAAAGTTTACAGGATACTACAATATATATATATGATGATTCTTTAGACGAAAGCCATGCTATTTCCTTCATTATTCTTGCC
Source organism: Argopecten irradians (assembly GCF_041381155.1). Classification (NCBI taxonomy): domain Eukaryota; kingdom Metazoa; phylum Mollusca; class Bivalvia; order Pectinida; family Pectinidae; genus Argopecten; species Argopecten irradians. Next base: position 26,891 of record NC_091140.1, read on the forward strand.
ATTACACATTCACAACAGATTGGACTTTACAGTATATATGAACTCATTCCAAAATTGCTGATCTATTTAATTCCTTTGGTGCCCTCGTGAGAGAGTTGTAGTGTAATCTCAGAAGGTCGGTGTTGGTTATGGTCACCCTGGCTGTTGAAAGGACTATGCTCATTATTGAGAATGATGTCAAAGGTTAAATACAGGTAATATTGACCTAGCTGTGGTAGGCGACCCCTAGGTACACCGAGCATGCCAGATATTAAAACGTATATGAAATAGAACCCAGACCAGGCCGGACGGGCGGACAAAACACGGCTTCTGGCAAAGTTCAATAAATTAAAAAAATAAATAATCAGCTATACAGGATGTAACGTAGATCTGAACTGACAGAACTATTGATTAGACAACGAAAGTCATCCCTTCAATAGCACATTGACAAAATCTACAACAGTATTGGTTTTTATGAATTTTGTGCCGAATTGAATCCAAATAGTAGGAGTTTGAATATCAGTTTCTTCATTACGTTTGTGTTTTATAATTATTGTGATTTAAGTTTTTTAATGTTCGTTCCAGGTTGAACTCATAGTAGAAATCGCGCCACTGCAACAAACATTTGCATATACATTAAAATTATCATCGATTTTGACTTCATTCGACAAAATCTGAACAGATATCTTCACACGTATTTGTTTTTGTAGCATATTTGGGCATTGCTATTAATTTCAACAGTAACTGCGAATGTTTGAAGCAGTTGCACTCATGTACCCGTATGGTACGAAATACTTCAATGCTATTAATCACCATTATGATGTCATTAATTTCATTGTCGAACTTAACATATTAGCAATCGTGTCTATACTACATTCAGAAAACATATTACTTAGTAATAAGAAATTACTTGTATCAAGTAAATATATTACTGAAGTTTTACTTAGCATTACCGCAATTACTAGATGATTCCTTAAGATTTACTTAACGTTGTCTGAATTACTTACAACAAGTGAACTATTTACTGGAAAGGTTACTTAGTACAGATTTGTGTAAAAACCGGGTACAGAGTTTACTTATTATCCAGAAAGATTTTTTCTTATGGTTTTACAAGAATTTTTCAAGTAATTGTTTTACTGCAATATACTTAAATGGTCATTTAATATTTCAAGATATCCCCTAGTAAAATAACAACTAAAATACATTTGTAAGTCATAGTACATAAATCACAAAATACCGTCTTCACAGAATACTAGAAAAGGAAAACAACAAGTGTAAGATGCTATACAGCAATCAATTACTTATCAAATAGGTCACAGAATAGTAAGATATGATAAAAAAGAAATGCACTCATAAAATACAGTATAGTTAAAAACAAGAAATAATTTTACCAGCAAATTGACTAAGAATTACTTAGATAGATCTGTATAAATTAGATTTAAGATTGGTCTCCAAACAAACAGTATTTACCTATTTTGAGTATTGTTGTTACTTATGAAATACGTACCAGGTAATTTCCAGTTAAAGGGACATGAACCTTAAATAAGTTGTTCTGTATGCTTAGATATGGTTTTATATGTTTATTGAATATTTTATTACAACGATTGGTTATCTAAAACGACAGGAAAACGTGGGGAATACCTACCCCGAAAAATGATAAAAATAGACCGTCATATTCTATTTTTGGAACACAAAACGAATGCTGGCCGAAAGCGAGGCTATAATGAACAATAAACTTGCTGACATGACAAGGGATATTTGTTTTCAACATTTTAAGATTATATTCTTATTTATGATGGTTGACAAATGCATTTTAAGTCATATTTGTTAAAATGTGTTATATAGCAATTTGTATTAAGCGTAACAACGATAAGTCAAACAGTCAAACGAGACTTTTCATTCGACGAGGCACCGCGAAGGGAGGTACTTGACTCATTGAACATATGTACATCACGCAAGTATAAAGTGGGAAGATGCTCCCGTCTCTTGCATTTCAGCGATCCATTCATATTTGCCTACTTTCCCAATCGCCCAGGTTACTGACTCTTTGCTCACTCTGTTTCCTTTCGGATTTCGTTTGTGTTCGCTTCATCCGCGTTTTTGACCCACCATTTTGTTTACATTCATTTAATTTGTGCAGTGCATTGTGGGAGGTCACTAAAATCCAACACTACTATTTTTATCACACTCAGTCTAGAAAATTTGACCGGGCCGGTTCAAAATACAGAAAGATGGAATTTCCATTCTAATTATTTAGTTTTACACATTTGCACAATAACTAATATATATTACTTAGTGAGGTATCTGACACGTCTTAAATTTGTATTTTACTCAAATTGACATGGTTTATTTAGGTTCATGTTCCTTTAACAATATCAATAGCAAGAGAGGCCAGCAAATATGAACTTAATTGTCAGAGATAAAGTTAATTTTGATACATTATTCTGCAAAATATGTCTTTGTAAAGTTTAAAAAATAAAAAATGTAGTATCCAAATATTTTGATGTAGCGAAATTAAGTCTTTTTGCAAGATTCGATCGACATTATATCTTATATCCAAAACAATCAACTTCAGTTTTCGTAATATATTTATATAAAATAAATACATATTTCAAATCATACATTATTTAAGTTCTATAATAATTACAATATAGCAAACTTTGGTAATTTGTAATTTATGCTGCCTATGTGAATGTTACTAATTAAGTTCTGCTCCAGTGTGTTACATGTACCAGTATTATGCTGGCATTTGGCTACTTCATCTAGACCTCTTATCAGTATATCTAGATATATTGGCCCCTAGCTATATATAGTATATGGACCCAGCTGGGCGGTCAAGGGAAAGGATTTTAATCAGTGAGTCATCATGGAGCCAACCACAGGGTATAGCTTTACATTTTATCAAGTATTATTTACTTACTAAATCTATTTTTCAATATAGGTACATGATGACTGGTCACTAGGCTCACATAATACTGTAGCAGACGCCTGTGCTAAGTGTGACCCAGCACTCAGTAAGAGTACTGAGGGAGTGTCCCCATATACCTTGACAATCCCAGATTTATAGGGAATACATCAATGATCATTTAATGATAATACATTGCAAAGTATTTACAATCACGATACACATAAATTAAACTTAGGTAATAAATCACGATAAGCCTATCAGATAATCACAGGGCAACACATTCATTGTACATCTGCTTGGTCAACATAGCCTGAGACAGATTCCTAAGGCTATAGCTGCTAGTGTATTCATGAATATACACCATATATACTTACAAGTATAATATGCGCCAGTCTAAAAATAAATTGACTAAAATTGAACATTTCCATAAATCATATTACAGGTGGCACTCAGATGAACGGGATTACATTGACTACTCGCCATCAGTATTCCGTTACAAAAAGAAGACAGTAGATGAAAGAAGACATGAACGTGTCACTCGCCGGGATATATCAAAGGTAAATAGTAAGTTGACCATGCCACCAATCTATATGACAGGTGCTGATTTCACTCTTTGCACTGTTCCCCCCTTTCGATAGCTATATACCGTTATTATAGCCTTATTTAAGGATTGACTGTAATGGTTTTTTCTAAGTTATGGAGCCATAAAGAAAAAAAAAAGTGTACTATTAATTAACCACGAAGCCAGGGTTATGTATAGGACTTGCCAGGTTTGATGGTGGAGAAAAGCTGGAGTACCCGGAGAAAAACCACCGACCATCAGTACAACATATCATGAAAGTAATAATATAGGATATGACGTACAGTTATGAAACTAAATCAATAATATTATGTTAATGCTATTTACATGCTCCCGTGGTCACGCCAAAAGGTAGGCTATAGTGTAATTAATTTGTCTAGTTTAATAAGGGTTGTATAGTAAAATAGAGTGGAGAGTTATACTTAATAAAATGATAAGCAAAACCACCAGAGATCAAGGTATATATAGGCTTATTCCAATACTAGGTTACTATGTTATGGTGCAAACTTTGAGAATTAACGTTTATTGTTATTTCAGAATCTGAAGGAAGCTGCAGTGGCACAGGAGCAAATGGTAGAAGATATGCTAAAAGCTTCTGTGTCAATACACAGTTACTGCATGGCTGATGCGTTGCAAAAGAATACTGATGAAAGGAAGACGTTTGAAAACATAGGTATGGAAACCACATCTTATAGTATTGGTGATGAATACAGGGACGATCATTCGTTTTAGGAATATGTAATACATTGAGTACATTTGTACTTGTGTACACTACAGAAATCCATGGTCTACTTATACCTATAAATAAATGTGTCAAGTCTTATTTTTCATTTCTTTCAACAAATGATAATCATTTCATAAAGTTTTTTTTTATAATTTAAACTTAAATTTGTGTGTGCATGTATAATTGTTCTGTATTTTCATTAGTTCACTTAATTACCTCCCCTAACTATTATGGTGTAAACTGTAAATAGGTGTACAATGTGAAGATGACCCCCTTCTGGAGGAGAACTTAAAGCTGAGGGAAGAAATTCATCATTTAAGAAGTGAAGTGAAACGGTTGTGATTAAAGATGATGATAAAGCTACCAGGTTCTACACAGGACTGCCATAATTTGCTGTCTTTGTCTCGCTTTTCAAGTAAGTGTTTGCTACAATAGGCTTATTTGTAGAACTACAAACAGCATATAGATATATTACCCCATCAGTTAAATTCCCATAGTCTCATTTTCTATACATGTATTTCATACCTGGTAATAAAATTAATATGTGAATTACCCTCATCATCAAGTATCTTAATGCAAATTGTTCTGACAATCTTTGATATCCATTTACAAAATGTACATGTGCATCTTATTACTGGTAAGACTAAAAAATGGGCTGCTAGGTTTATCTCCATATAGTGAATTCATATCATTTTCTGCATTCATTTTTCCATTATTTGGATGTATAAATTAAATTTAAAAAAATTGTGCCCTTTATCTTTTTTACAGTTATTTGTTACCAAAAGCAGAGAAAATGACATTTTGGGGAGGAAAGAACCCAGCAACAACAGACAGGCAGCGACCAATGGAGACATCTGTTCCTCTAAATGATCAGTTTCTTGCAGTGATGATCAGACTTAAAATTGGACTATTTGTTCAGGATATATCAGACAGATTTTGTATTTCTAAAACCACTTTTTCTAATATGTTTGTGACCTGGATATGTCTTTTGTATGAAGAATTGAAACTGATTAATGTTTTTTCCATCTAAAGAACTTGTCAAACAAAACAACTCCATCAGTATTCAAGCCTTTTCAAAATGTACGTATCATTTTAGACTGTACTGAAATTTTCATTCAGAGATCTTCTAGTTGAATCAATCAAAATTTAACATTTTCAAATTACAAGCACCATAATATTCTAAAATTGTTTAAAGGTATAACTCCCTCCGGAGTCATCTCATTTGTATCAGAGGCTTGGGGTGGTAGAATTTCTGACAGGTAAATTGTTATTGAAAGTGAACTTCTTGATCTGTTAGAACCAGGGGACAATGTTATGTCAGGCAAAGGGTTTACAATTGCAGATTTGCTCAAAGAAAGGCTTTGCACTTTAAACATACCACCTTTTAAAGGAAAAAGTAATCAATTTACAATTAAGGAAGTGTTTGAAACCCAAGAAATCGCTCAAGTAAGAATAAACGTTGAAAGAAGCATCGGTAGAGTCAAGAATTTTCATTTGTTTGATGGTGTATTACCACTTTCTATTTCATCCAAGTGCTTACAGGTTGCTTGCTGGGTTACAAATTTTGATGTTCCTCTTGTTACCGACAGCAAATAATCTTTCTGTTGTTTTGAACTAAAAATGGCATTGCTTTCAATTAGATCAATAATATTCATATTGTCAGCAGATAAAATTGTAGAATCCTAAATATGCCATTGAGTTCGGTAATTGGTGTTTTTCGCCCCATTAAAAGATAGTCATTTAAACATAGTCAGCCCCCATGTCATTGAGAGGAAGGGAGACAACTGTCTGATTTTGATTCACATTATGTTGTAGAAAAATTGAATGGGATTTTCTTAGTGATTATATTGACAAAATAAATAATTCAATGTTTTACAGTTCAAATATTGATATTTATAAACAAATCAGGGCATTTAATATTTACATGTATATTATAAACCATAATTAGTAAATCACACTATCCTGGCCAAGATAAGAGCAGAATATGTGTATAAATAGTCAGCCCAATATCATTGAGAGGAAGGGAGCCAACTGTCTGATTTTGTTTCATATCATGTTATATAAAAACATGAATGTCATTTTTTTACAGTCACAGTGATTATATTGACAAATAAATCATGCAATGTTATCATATTTTACACCATGAAACCTTCGCAGGATGCTAGCTTTTGATGTACATATATAACTTCCAAAAAAGTCATTCATTTACGCCTTAACATTTTTTTTATTTATAGGAAATGGGTGATCAATGTCACAATAGCTGCACTACTTTTCATGTACATTTATATAGTAGTATAAAAACTGCCAATAAATGACATTGCAGTGAACATAACACTGATGTATGAAGTTTTAATTTTTACATAAAAACTTAAAGTAAAAGTTTTGAAGCTTAGGAAGCATATTAAAAACATATTCTGGATCAAACTGAATCCTCTGAGAACAGATGTTGTTTTTCCCTGCACTGGTCCAAACTACAAAGTCACACCATGGCAATCCAGTCACTGCCATTTCTCCTTGTACTTGTGCATAGTATTTGTGAGACTTATCAAGTTCTGAGCCTTCTTCAGTTGGTTTCATATAAAATGATGGAAATTTCTCTAAAATATCAAGAACCTCCATTTCACAGATTGTTTGTCCATTTATACTGAAAGGACACTTAATCTCCAATACTTCTTCTTGATATTCACTTGGCATGGAGGGGTCGATAACTTTGCCGTCACAACTTGCTCCTAAAAACGCAGCAGATTGGAGAAGAAACAGGCCAGTATCCTCTATCTGTATGGGAGTACCAAATGATTCCATTACTGCCATGTAGTCAACCTTTGCTCTCTGCTCCATATCTATTCCCCATTGGACAGAAGGTGGTATTGTACTGTACCTGTAGATTGTAATTGAAATAATCTTAAATCTATTATGAATAAAAAGTGAAAAAGTGCAAAGTAATAAAACATACATTATGCCATTTTTCTTCATTACATAAATTTGAATTAGATTGTGAGATTTCAATTATTTCATAGATAATAGAAAAACAGCAGTTCTAATTACATTATATATTACATAAGATGTAATATGTACATGTATACTGTTTAAGCTTTACATGTGTATCTGGCGCTCTAATACACAAAAAGCTTATACATTGTATGTAGGTGAATATCTTGGATAATAAACACAACACACTTGACTTTACTCAAAAATCTTAGGTAGCAAAATTTTAAGAAATATATTTCGAAAATTATTTTATGTAATATAATGATTTGTTCAAAGATGACCCATTTAACAACTCCTTAATGAGGCTGTTAGGTGATGGTCCTGATGCCATAACATCTCCAAAGCGGGAACTTGTGATTCTTCCCTCGTGGAGATCCAGCCAAAGTTCACTCACTCTTTGCTGTCGAGTATTTTTTTCTACATACTCCTGAATACTCCTAATATTTCTGCTAAATTATCATTAAGCATACTTAATTGAGACACATAGATCTTACATGTATTAGATTAGCTGTGTATATAAGCTGTTAAAGCCTGGCTTCCATTTCATTTTTGTGGTAGTCACTTCTTCCTCCTCCAGAAAGTCTGGGGCACTATCTGGTATGATAGCAAGGTGTGCCATACCTGCAGTATCAATACATTTTATAAGAATTTCCTGTAAACACTCAGTTTATCATATACATACACAAAAGAATGAAATTAACTTCATATTGTCTAAATTGTCAAATGAATTTAAAAAAATAAAACTTTGAATCAATTTTAATTAATGTTGATTTCTGTAGAATTGGTCTTTGTATAAATACATGTGTGTTAAAGTAAAAAAAAAATGAAGCTGGCTTTATTTTGATCAATAAACTTGAATAATGCTTGCACATTTAAACTGTGTTATATTCTTTTATATTAAATAAATATGTATATACACAACTGTGTTTGAAAAATGGAACGCAGCTCCCTCATTTTCTCAGCATAGTGATTATAATCCAACATCTTGTCAGATGTATGCCGAGGATCGAACTCGAGAACTGTCCTTGAAGGTTTTTCAGGTTCAAGAGTCGGCTTGTTCAATTTGAGGTCTCTTAAAGGACATGGCTTCATAGTTAGCTTCCTAGGCACATTCCATTTGGACAATTTTGATGTACATGATAAAGTGCTTTGTTGTATAGCCACTTCCCTGTTGAAGTCATTCAGCGCAAATAAAAGTCCGCCAACATGGCTACAGCACCTTGCAAGTCTGTAAAACAAGGGGAAAATACTCATCTTTTGTTGAAAAAAAATGTAACTACTAATTGTCCACTTTTTGAAATCATTTTCCTTTCTTGAGAGTTCTTTACATATCTACATATTATGACAATTGAATTTAGGGACCTTTTCCCTTCATTAACCAATGACCCATGAGTCTACAGCTAAGTGAGAAATTGCTTCTTGTACAACATATGTCACTTGATCTATGTACTTGCTGTAATATACATCATTTAACAAAACTCTTACCCTATGGGGCACTGACAGTGGGTATGGGCTGGTTTATCTTGGTACAAACAAATGTACACTCTGTATTTCTGCTTTTTCATGGAAGCTAATACTGATGCTGTGCAATAGGTGACATCTGTATCAATCTGTGAACATAAGAACAATAAATTTAATTATTTAAAAGGAATGCATCACAGCATTGCAAGAAAAAAATCAGGGTTACTGTAATAGTAATAGACTCAAGTGAGCAAAGTTTGCAATTTTACATCACATGTTCTGTTGACAAACCTCACAAAATAGGAGAATATTTAAAATTCGTCCACTTTAATAGCTAATTTGTTATGGGTAATGTGATTATGATGATGGGATATAAGCCTACGGTCTACTCTTGCATATATAATGTACTGTAGCTGTGGTTACTGTACTGTTGATGTTAACGTGGTTACAATTTAAGTTAATGATTTCGTGAGCAACAAAAAGTACCAGAACACAACCGACCTGTGCCAATTTTATACTTGTTGGGCGACACCTGAAGGAGTGTCGCGGATGAAATGAAGAGAATAGAAAGGGAAGATAAGTCTTGTTGTTACCCTTAAACGGGACCAATTCCATTAGGTTATGAACGAGAGGCCGATGGGCCTTAACGGTCATCTGACTATTGGCACAATATACAACACCTCAAAGAATAAAGAAGTGGCAAACAGTTAAGGCAATCCAAAAAAACTCATTTATTAGAAGAAGTGCAGGTCCTGATATATTTAATGAATTAGACCGTGAATGGAGGTCCCTTGATCCCCACCATGCTGCAAATTCAATTTCCAGTCTCAAGGTAGTCATTCATGTTAGAGGCTCAATATCAGGTCTCTATAGCCCTTTAAGTTATTCACACGAAGTCGTTCAAATTTTTTAGCCTATTTGACCTGATGAAGGTCAAGATAATTTATTTGAACAAACTTTATAGCCCTTCATCCAAGCATGCCGCAGACCCTATATGAGTACCCTGGGGACTTTTGGTTCTTGAGAAGAAGTCGTTTTAAAGATTTTAGCATTTTTGACCCCTGTGACCTTGAGTGAAGGTCAAGGTTCTCATTTGAACAAACTTGGTAGCCATTTATTCTAGCATGCGACAGACCCAATATCAGATATCTAGGCCTCTTGGTTATTCACAAGAGGTCATTTAAAGATTTTACCCTATTTGACCCCTGTGACCTTGAATGAAGGTCATTGTCCTTCATTTGAACAAAGTTGGTAGCCATTCATCTGTGCATGTCACAGGCCCAATATCAGGTCTCTAGGCTACTTATTTATTCACATGAAGTTGTTTAAAGATTTTAGCCTATTTGACCCCTGTGACCTTGAATGAAAGTCAAGGTCATCTGTTTGAACAAATTTGGTAGCCATTTATTCTAGCATGCCACAGACCCAATATCAGATCTCTAGGCCTCTTAGTTATTCACAAGAAATTGTTTAAAATCTTTTAGCCTATTTGACCCCTGTGACCTTGAATGAAGGTCAAGGTCATTCATTTGAACAAACTTGGTAGCCCTTCATCCCAGCATGCTACAGGCCAAATATCAGTACCCTGGGCCTTTCATTTGAATGAAAAAGTTTCGCACTGCAGACTGCAGACGGCGCACGATGACGGACGATGCATGATGACAATAGATCTTCCTGAACCTTCGGGTCAGATGACCTAAAAATATACCAGAGCTTGAAGTCATTTAAGGATTTTAGTCTATTTGACCCCTGTGACCTTGAATAAAGGTCAAGGTTATTTATTTAAACAACCTTGGTAGTTCATTGTATAATATATACTGGCAGTTAACCTGAAAGATACATTATAATTGATTGTCTATAAAAACACCAATAAAGGAATGTAATTAAAAAATGAAAAAATCCTTTTAAGCTACATCCTCAATACTAACTCCATGGGTAACTATCACTGACGTAATATCCACTCTTGAATATCTCATAGTAACTTGGAGCCACTTCAGAAGAAACAAACTGACCAATCACAGGCTTGCAGAAATCATTTTTTAGCTACATCCTCAATATTCCAGGGGTTACTATCACTGACGTAATATCCACCCATGGACCAATATCTCTTAGTAAAATTGGATGCAGTTCAGAAGAAAACAAGAGGCCCAAGAGGCCTTGATGGTCACCTGAGTTCTGATACAGAAAGAACATTGCAAAGTTGGTTCAAATCTTTAAAAAGCATTTATGAATTAAAAGAAACCCCTTTTGGACCCACTCCTCAGGCCCCTGGGGGTCAGTCATGGAAAATGTGTTAATAGGATTCAATGGCCATATCATACTGATAATTCTGACAACATTTGAACTCATTTTTCTATTACAAATGTGACCAAATAATGTTCAAAAATGTGTTTTCCCTATAAAAACTATAGTAAACTTGACCCCTCCCGAGGGGAAAACATGAGACCCCAAGGTTCATATATAATTCATAATCATTGTAAAGGACCTTAAGACCTTTCCATCTATGAAAAGTATTTGATTCTACCATTTCCACAATTTTAGATGAAGGTTTTTGAAGTTTAAGCCTATCCTATTTGACCCATTTTAGCCCCACCCCTCAGGCCCCTGGGGGTCAGTTATGGGGAAATATGTTTAATATGATCCATTGACCATTTCATACTGATAATTCTGATTAATTTTCTATTACAAATGACCAAATAATGCTCAAAAATGTGTTTTACCTAAATAAACTATAGTAAACTTGACCCCCTCCCCACGTGATTCCATCTATGAAGAGTATTTGATTCCACTATTTCTTGAATTTTAGAAGAAGATTGTTGAAGTTTTAGCCTAATTGACCCTTTTTTTTGCTCCAACCCTCAGGTTCCTAGGGGACCATATAATTCACTGAATTTTGATTGACCTTTGGCCTTGAAAGGTCTCTCTGCAAAATTAGATTAGGTCACTGGAGACTTCATCTCAGGTGACCTCAAAACTGAGTCCTGCATAGACTTCCTTTCAAGATTACAGAGAGAAAGTGACACCCAACTTCAAACCAACCCCTGAGTGATAGTAACCCCTGGCGTATGGAGAAGGATTAGGCTATTACTCTGCTATTTTCTTAAATAAAGGGAGACTTAAAACTTGAATGTGGCATTTTATAATTGTCCCTATGACATACAATTAAGCAAGGAGTTCATCATAATTGCTATTGCTGCCTGGAATATGCATTTTCATGAATAATCATCGCAAAAGTCTCTGCTAGCTACCCCCATTTTATCGAAAAAAAAGGAAAAAAAATGGTAATAATAGACAATATCGCCTGGCTGGCACTCAATCTCTTACAAATACATACATTTTAGAGAACAAGAAATGTTAAACAGTTTTTTTTTACAGAGAAAAAAAACCCAAAATAAAACTACTGCTATAATCAAGTTAAAATAACCAGAAAATGTATAAATCTATGTAATAGATGTATAAATGTATGTATGTACTTCATATGATTGCAATTACTATCTATACATGTATAATGTATATGGTATGTCGGAGTGAATGTGTATATGCCTGTATTATGTCTTGAAAAATAAAAAAAATATTAAAAAAAAATAAAATAACCAGAATTCATTTAATATGGATTATATCGTTTCATAATGACACGGCATCAAAGATTTGAAAAATACCATGTAATTATACATGTACATCACGAATAATCATGTAAAAGTCTCTGCTACCCCCCCCATTTTATCAATAAGAAACTGTTTTTTTTTTCCACATGTAGATAAAAAAAAAATGTCAAAATATAGACAATATTGGTCTGACCGAATACTCAATCCAAAATTTTTAAACATGCATCTTTCTTTGTTTTTGCAATTCTTTTAGTGATATGCAGCATTTTGCTAGAAAATATACCTTAAAAAATAATAAGCCAATTACCTCCCTTTACCCAATCCCAATGGAAACTGTTCATATGAACATTTAAAGAATATTTAAAGTTTTTAATTTAAAAACCCACGTACCCTTTTACAAGTAAGTCAGTTGTTTGATGGTATACATGCAACTGATCATACATGTACTTGCATAAGATTTAACAATAAAGTGCTTTAATCAAGAAATGCCTTGGAAATGTATAATGCTAATTCGAATTTCATGTTTGGGCAATTAGGATAATGAGTTATATTAGGGTGCCAATCTTTCTAATTATCATAACATTTATGAGACCTTTTATGAGAACTCTATTCGTGGGGCCACGGTGACCAAGTGGTAAAGTTGTCCCAACATATTACCACAAGCCGTCCACCTCTGGGTCACAAGTTCGAATCCTATGTGGATAATTTGCCAGGTACTGACAGCTGGTCGGTGATTTTTCTCCGGGTTCTCCGGCTTTCCTCCACCATCAAACCAGGCACGTCCTTAAATGACCCTGCATGGCTGTTAATAGGACGTTAAACTAATAAAAAAAGAGAACTCTATTCTACATCCGAATTGTACATCCTAATTGGAACACATATGGTACCAGGTAATTAAATTATTTTAAATCCTTGATACTGCTGAATGATTATGAAAAATCAGTTAAATAAATCATCACATTAAAGGATCTATTTGTAGCTTTTATTCATACGCAGAAATGAATTACTTAATTGGTACATCTTTCATACTTCAGTCTTTTGTTTTATTAATCATATTTAATTTTTATATTGAGGAAGATTACCTACATATATATATATATATAAGGTACTAGTAATTTTAAAATAGTTACCGTTTCCAAGTGTTATTCATCACAGATGAAAAAAAATGTCAACAGCAAGCAAATCATATATTTAAAAGTCATATACCTTAACCGAAATGGCTTTCAATAGTATCAAGATTTTTTTTTAAAATTGTTTTTTTGATTTAGAAACATTTTGAAAACCTTTCTCAAGCTGATGAGGCTGTTACAAGTTTGACATTCACTACTGTATAGAGTGAGTGTTATAACTAGGTCTCCTTTTACCTAGACACTGTATGATATTTTAAAAAAAACCCAGAAAACTGTTGTTATTTTGGAAATAAAATGTCAAAATATCCTTAAAGGCTCGTGGTATATTCAAATTTTATAAATTTAAGTTTAATAAATTTCAAATGATGTAGCCATGAGTGTAAGATTTCTAGTTTATCACATAACTAGTATTAATCAAAACATAGTCAAAACTTCAGTGATTCTGACAGGACAGTGGCGTATGGGAAGATGAAACGCAGTAGTGGGGGGGGGGGGGGGGGGGGGGGGGGGGCAAAAGGTCCTCAATATTTCATAATTTCATAACACCCCCCCCCCCCCCGCGCCCCCTCGCACCCACAGTAGATACTTGATTTACTTTTTTCATTAGCATTACATATTTATTGGGGGTTCAAAGGAATTTGAACATACCGGATTCACACATCGGCACATTGTTGTGTACCTCAAAATAATAATCAACTGATTTGTATTGCTAAGACATAATAAACAAATAAATCTTTTAAGAAGCATTTTTTTGTAATAGTATAATTCCTTGATGGACATTTTTAGTCTAGTTCGTGTGTATTGAATTTTCATTATTAAAGGTTTGAACATTACACTAATGCTTGAATGTTTTAGGAAACGTGACGTCGTGCAGCGAAATATTTTCTAAAAAGTTCAAAAATGTGTAGGGACCCTTTTTTCTTTCAAATGTGAATTTTTAGAACATTTCACTCAGCGAAAATGGGGGGGGGGGGGGGCAAAAAGACATATTTGCCCCCCCTGCCCCCCCCCTCCCCCCACATTCCTACGCCCCCTGCAGGAAAAAAGGGCATCCATGGTGCTTAGTTTAAAGTGCACCTTGACCTCAATAAATGACCACCAGATCAGAGTCCAAGGGGCACCAAGAAGATATCAACAACTTCCTTTACAAGGAAAAATCTTACAAATTTTCTTGAACATTGTTTATTTAATTCTAGATCTATTGAATCCTTGAGAGAATAGCCAGGGCTTAAGCTCTGGGTCAAAATTGGGATTACTTTGTTTAGTTTCAATTCTGTTATAATGTAAGTAGTAGTGGGGCGAAATCAGGCTTGTGATTTCGACGTTCAACAGATATAAACAAACAACATCCAGACTCAATTTCAATATCTAACGACCCACAGAACGTCGTCTTACAACATTTATGTACATGGAACCGTATATAACAGTGCTAATGGGTCCAAGTGATATTAAAACATGTATACTAATATTTATTCACAACATGGGTCTATCTGTTGCTGTCCTGTCGGCAACCGATAATGTATTACGCAGTACAAATGTAGTTAGTCTATCACTATACACAACACAGCAAAATTGTGAAATGATTATTTCATAAACAATGATTGACCTCACCCACCTCATGTCCTGTACAGTAACCTAAGCCTTAAGCAATGTATTATGTGTCATGTAAAACTGCAGTGTCATACAAATGTCCATACTACATGTAACAATGTTTATCATTACCATTGTCAAACATACAATGTTACCATTGTTACCATTTATTTTCTGGTTTGTTTTCTTTAGTTGTCTAATATTCAGATTACTCAAAGACGTTTCGGTACCTTCTGAAAGTCATTTCGCCCTGTTCACTTTATGATACCGAAAAGACTTCCGCATGTACCGAAATGTACATGTAAACGAAGCTAACGTACGTACGTTTACATGTGAGCCTACGCACTACCGAAACGATATGTGCATGACATTTATGGTTTAACTACTAGCAATTTTAATCATATGCTCAAACAATATATTAGGAGATACATATATTGCAAACGGGCAATCTGCCTCAAAGTCGGTACAGTTGTCAGTTTTACGTGCTGTTAAGCCACGATTTAGAACACATGCATGGTTCTGTTGTCAGACAGTCACTCGCGCGATATGGTGATCATAAACAGACTGTAAACAGTACCTAACGTTATATTTGCAGGCCTACAAAAACAATCAAATATATCTGATAATACCTAATATCCACCGATAATGATATTGATGTCTATAACAAGTAAAATGAACAATTACCTTACCTGATAATGCCGGATTTAACTTGAACATCAAGGCGGCTTCAAACGTTTTTACTCAACCGGATACAAACAATACACATTCCTTATAGGGGGCGCGATAGTCTGCGCCATAGTTTTGTGCGTTCGAGACAGTACAAATAGATTCATTTCACTGTTGCACTTTTTGGGCGGCATTTTGTAACATAAATTTGATGTTTAGGCGCATACATTATTTACTCATTTTATAAATGTTTAGTCACTTCTACAGGAAAATTTCAAAAATATCACTCATTTTTAAATGGTACATTTGCCGGTCCAATCGTTCAGAATAGCTCAGAAGGAAAGGCGTCCTGGGGACCCCGAAATATCTCGTCTGTTGTTGGAAATTTACCGAGAACCTGCGAAATAGCAAACACCATTAATCAATGGCTGTATTGTGGTCGTTGTATGTATACATTTCCAAAAATCAGAAATAACCGTTTTGTTGTTTCAGAATCTAACAATGACTATTTCCTAATATGTTAGAAAAAGAAAAGATTCTGAATATTGGTTAAGTTATAAATTATTGTCCACTAGGGACGAAATAAAACAGAAAGCGCCAGTGGTCAAAATGTCCGATTTTTTCCTGTTTGACCTAAAAATAATCACCGTTTAATAATTTTTCGCAGCTGGACACGATTAATTCAATCGATAGAACACTCTTGAGATTAACATTACAATGATAATTATCAGAAAAAAATATATCGCACTAGTTTTCCTTATTACCCAAATCGCGAAAATAAGCGTGATGATATGATTTATTTAGCCCTTGTTAACATTTGCGATCAAGAAAGGCGAAAACCATGCTTGCTTGTTAACAGAGTTTTCCGTCTAACTCTCTCCAATCAAACAAGTTTGAGCGACACCTTGAGGGAGGGTCGCGGAATAGAAAATGAAGAGATAGACGCTAAGGACCATGAATTGATAACTCGTGGCAATTATACTCCGAAAGGGCAAACCTTAAGTATCCACATATGCATATGAAATGAGACATAAGTATACCAGTGCATATGTGTATGGAAATTCATGACAATATAACGCGAAAGAAGGACCATGTTACAGATCATTGGATCTATTTTGTTGATTAAACTACTATAGTGCGCGACACCTGTATGGAGGATTGTCGTGAAAAGAGCGGTTCAGCTTAGGAAACAATATCGCGCGATTAAAGTCATTTTACGATTTTAGTCTATTTGACCCTTGTGACTGTGACCTTGAATAAAGGTCTAGGTCATTCATTTGATCAAACTTATAATTAGTAGCCCTTCATCCCAGCATGCTACAAACATAATAGACGTACCATGCACATGGCTACAAGCCAGTCAATTATTGATAGAGTAGTCATTTGAAAATTATAACCCATTTGACACTGTGGCCTTAATTAATCTGGTAAATATTTAATTTGAACAAACTCTGTAGCCTTCCATTTCAGCATGTTACAGATTCTAACACAGGAATACAAAAATCAGGTCTGCTATGACTATTGACAAAAAATTTCAGGTGAAATAAAACTAGCACTCCCAATTCAAACATGGTAGTTTATTCTTTGACGACTTATCCTTAATGTCTTCGAAAGGTAGTCCTATTCTTACAACTTATCTTATCTTTCGGAAGGTAGTCCTATTCTTTTACTATTGGAGGTTAAAATAAAACTAGTCCTCTTTTACAGTTCATTCAACCAAATCTTCGGAAGGAAGCTTATATTTTAATTCAATCAAGAAAAGTCCTGAATGTCATCATTCAACCAAATCTTCGGAATGGTATATTTTTAATTACCAACAAAAATTCCCTATGTACACATTAACACACCTTTATGGTGAACAAAATAGGTTTTTAAACAAAAATGTATAGTAATAAGCTTCTACAATGAAATGAAGAAAAAAATCCCAATGTATGATACATAATATTTCAATTTGATCCTGACATATGGCTTCATATTCTCTCAAAAAGGGACAATTCTGAATATGCATTCAATATGCATTAAAAGTTGTGTTAATTTATATTCCCAAATAAAACCTGGGTTCGTATGAAAATTACAAGTTGTAATTGGTATCACTATGACCTGCTTACAGATATATGTGGTGTATTGATCCATGTTTGAAATACAAAGAAAAGTTTGCTCTAGAATTATAATTGGTAGGCCGAAACTGAAACCCAACCACATCATGTTTAAAAAATGTCCACAACTTTCATGATCACTATAAATATAGTGTTCAATATATACAGAAAAACTGCTATTCATACTTACATATTAATAAATTTTTACTTAAATCCATGAATGAGGACCAGTTCAATGGGAGTGTTAAGAATTTCCAGTTGTAAATACAGGGCTTTTTCTCACTGCATTGGGAATAGGCCTGAGGCTTTGAATTTAAAGGAAAATGGACAAACCAGGATTTGGGAAATATGTAAAATTATGAAATATGAAAATAAAATAATGAATAAGATGTTTTTTTTATTGGTTCAATTAGTTTATGTACTTTTCTGAAGCCAGTTCACAAATATTAAAAGTCTGACCAAAGTATCAATGTTCATCAATATTTATGTCATAGTTTTACAAGAAATTTTGATTTTTGTGAAATTTAATGCTTGAAAAATGGGGAAGAAATTATGAGGTATATGCCATGGGGGAATGGGGCCGATTTTCGAGTAATTAGTTTTTATGACCCATGTAATATCAGGTGTCTAGGCCTCTAGTAATCTATTTGAATCATGTGGGCCTTGAATTAAGGCCAAGTGTCATTTGCATTTAAACAAAGTGACCCTCAAAAATAGTAGCCCATCCATCCTAGCATATCACATACATGTAGTTATCAGACCAACATATATAATTGGGAACAGTATCTATGGACAGTATATGTGTCAATAATAACTCAATGACATCAACCAATAGTCATCACAAATCCTTATACATTACATTGTCTTATTCTGCAATAAAATATTTTCTTTGCTTTTTTCGATTTTATAAAAAATTTACAAAGGGCATCAAAGAAGAGGAAATATTCATGCATAAATGAAGACATCAACAATTAAATAATTCTTACTTTGGAGTTTGGAAATATTCATTTTCAATAAATAATTATAATAAAATAGTCTCCACAGACCCACATTTCATCAAACAGAGCAATTTAAAAAATTTCCAATCATTGAATCAATGGATATACATATACATGTCTATACTCCTGTTAGTAATTTTTTATAAAATTTTGTCAGCAGGGGAGAATAACTCCACTAATTACAGGAGATTTATGAGCAACCAGCCAGCACTTAAGCATACAAAAAATTATGTTTGTTATCCACAGGAATATAGCTAAATGAGACATTCCAGAGATCAAAAATAGGTGTGCATAATACCAATGTACAATGAAAGTTTGTATACACACATGATCTATAAGTAAGGCTTCAAATTATTAAGTGTAAGAAAAACATTGTATTAATATGGTTTCAACATTCAGGGCATTATGCCAAGGTTTTTTTGCCATGTGGTGTTTTGTACAATAATTTTACGAAAGGGACTTATACTCATCCTGAGCTGACAGAAATAGATAACTATATGTTAAATATTCAAGATTTATTTTCCTTCAAAAGTATCCAAGTGTAATATGTTTCTAAACAAAAAAAAATTTAAAAAACAATAGTTTCTATGGACAGAAAATGGTAAAGAAAATCAAATTTTTCATGTGGGCCATATGTTGATAGAAACAGGAAGTCGGAGTTTTATGGTTTGTTTGTTTTATACACAATACATAATTAAAAAGTGGACCGGTATATAATCTTATATATACATGTACTTCACTTTTAGTTTTAAAAACTGTTTCCGTTTTCAACTACTGTACTGTATATCATATGTATAAAACAAAACTACTTGTGTAATTGTATACCTATGTACATCTACATACTGGGTATAATATCTCCTACAATGTAACGTTACATGTACCGGTAGAAACTATATAGTCTCTATTTCTTTGTTGGAAGTTATTTATTCACATGTTTGACAACTTTTATTTTATTCAAAATACCAAGGTCAGAGTACATCTGTTTTCTATTTTAAAAAAAATTTATTGAAGAAATTATAAAGAACCATCACCAAATTTTGTTCAGTATCTGATTGTTAATTAGATAATGGAATTCAGTGGGTTTTGTTTTATTTTATTAATATAGTATACTATACACATACGTTAATTAAAAAGGGTCCGGTATATAATCTTTATCTATACATGTACTTCACTTTTAGTTTTAAAACCTTTCGTTTAACAACTGAAACTGTATATGCAATGATATATAAACAGAAACATATGTGTGGTGTAACATTGTACACCCTATACTTTTAGATACTGGGAAAATATCTACACTGTAACGATCCACATGTAGAACTTAAGTCACTTATCTTTGTTGGGGTTTTATTCAAATGTTTACCAACTTTGATTCCGTTCAGGTTACTGCTCATCTTCCTTTTCCACACATTTGGACGTGCTAGTTTTAGATGCTCAGGAAAGAGTCAGAGTAACCGGAGAAAAACCATGGACCATCAGTAACTCTAACAACTTACTGCCCTACATGGGAATCAACTCGCAACTGTATATTCAGAGATGTGGAGGGCTAGTGGTTATCAAGTCTTGAACTCATATACCAAATCACAAACCATTTACAATTATGGTCTATGTAATGATTGAGGAATAAGATCTTAGAATTGCCTCCCTTGAAAGAGTTTATTTAGATTTTCTGAGGGCAAAGCAATGCTAAATGGTTTCCTGACACATAAGGACATATGAATATAAATAATAAAGCAATAAACCTAGTATCTATTGGGTGTAAAATAAAACGTAATAAATAATTCAACAAGAATTTCCTTAACACTAAGTATTGATGGTGTAATAGTTATCAATACAATGAACATGAACAATCAATATATAAGGTATATGCGAAACAAATTGCACGAAACAATATGTGGTTATCTGGAATCAGACATGATGTGTGGGTGTCTGCACATCGGCGTATATTATGCACGTGCACACTGTTGGTATGTTGTCAATCACACTCATTAATATGTATGTCAATCACATGTACATTCATTCCTTAATTGTTAACCGATTGAAGTAATTGGACGATATCCGTAATCAATCTGGAAACCATGTCTGTCGTTTTTGAAAATAGGTGTTTTAATATAATGAAGACCCCAAAAGGCCTGTCTATCATGTTTTTTTAAAATTCTGGAAACCATGTCTGTTCTGTTTTACCCATGCATTTACTCATAGGAATTGTTTTAATATCAATACTTAGGACCCTACAAAAACCATGTCATCAAGACATGGTCAGGAAATCGAAATGACCTGACACCACTGTCAGTGAAATGGCGCCATTAAAAGTCTTCAATATTGTTAACTACATCACTAATGCATTATTAAGGCTCCTAGTGCTGGACTCGTCAACGGATCGCGGACTACACACAGGTGAAGCTCGGTGCTATTTTTAGACTGGCTGCAGTTGTAAACAGTTATAAAAAAAACAATCTAAACAAGCGTCAACTATGGCTTATGCCTTATGTAGCAATTTAATTACACAATCAAACACTATATTAGCAGTAACGTATATTCAAACAGCATCTGTCTCAGAGCAAGTACAACTGACAGTTTTTCAAGCCATGATTTGAAACGCTTTGGTACTGTTGTCAGTCAGTCGCGTGTATAATTTATAATTAACAGTAGGCCTAACACTCTGAACTGCAGGCTTACAAAATACAATCAAATCAGACAACAACGAACTCTTAACATCAAATATTACACATGAAATAATACTTATATCCAACGATAGTGAACCAGTGTCTACAAAACATAAAATGCATAACTATTTTATTTACCTAGAATCTATATTGGAAGACTTAACTTGAACAGCGAAGGCGGCTTCAACATTCACGAACCGGCTCAATACACAATATTGGGATTTCCGGAAATGACGTCATATGTAGACGCTTCGAGAACCTTCTAGAACATTCTATGGGGAAATTCCTGATCAACGTCAAAAATATACCTAATTTCGAGACCACCGTGTTGGAGTTTTGTGGCACCTATTAAAGACTTAAAGGAACCATTTTATTCAGAAAAAACATCTTTTTTATTTTTTTAGCCCACCATCATCAGACACATGGTGGGCTATTCAAATCGCTTTTTGTCCGTGGTCCGTCCGTCCTTCCGTCCGTCCTTCGTCCGTCGTCCGTCCGTTAACAATTCTTGTTATCGCCCTATTTCTCTTTAAAGTACTGAAGGGATCTGTCTCGTATTTCATATGTAGGTTCCCTAGGGCCCTAGTTGTGCATCCATATTGAATTTTGGGACCAATCGGTCAACAAGATGGCCGCCAGGCAGCCCATCTTGGATTTTGATACTTAAAGTTTTGTTATCGCTATTTCTCAGAAAGTTACTGAAGTCGGATTCTGTCCTCAAATTTCATATGTAGGTTTCCCTACATAGGCCCTAGTTGTTGCATATTGCATTTTGGGACCAATCGGTCATACTCTTGAAATCAACAAGATGGCCGCCAGGCAGCCATCTTGGATTTTGATAGTTAAAGTTTGTAATCGCTACACGTTCTCAGAAAGTACTGACGGGATTTCTCAATTTTCATATATAGGTTCCTACTAGGTCCTAGTTGTATAAGGTAATGGGCATGTTGTGTTTTGGGACCGATCGGTCAACAAGATCGCGGCCTATTAACCTACCGTAACACTACGCCAGGCAGCATCTTGGATTTTGATGAAAAGTTAAAATTATTGTTGTCGCTATTTCCAGAAGATACTACTGAAGGGATCTGTCTCAAATTTTATATATAGGTTCCCCTAGGGTCCAGTTTATGCATAATCTTGCTTTTGGGACCGATCGGTCAATACACCATGGCCGCCAGGCAGCCATCTTGGATTTTGATAGTTAAAGATTGTTATCGCTATATTCTCACAAAGTACTGAAGGGATCTTTCTCAAATTTCATAATGTAGGTGCCCCTAGGGCTCATTTGTACATAATGCGTTTTTGGATCGATCGGTCAACAAAAGGCGCGCCAGGCAGCCATCTTGAATTTTGATAGTTAATAATAGTTATCGCTTATTTTCTCAGAAAGTATGAATGAATCTGTCACAAATTTCATAATAGGTTCCCCTACGGGCCCTCGATTGTGCATATTCGATTGGGACCGATCAATCATCCAAGATGGCCGCCAGGAGCCATCATAGATTTTGAAGTTGAATTAAGTTACTGCTGTTTCTCAGAGGACTGAAGCGATCTGTGACCTGTCTCAAATATTATATATAGTAAGTTTTGCAAAAGTTTGAAAGCAGAGAAAATGATCCCTCATACTCGCAATGTCATGACATAGATCTTACCTATATTTTTTGGTGGGCGCCAGATCCCTCTGGGATCTCTTTTACTACGCAAATTTTTTGAACAAACTTCAGTATTGCATTATACAATTCAACAAGGACGAATACAAACAGAAACTAGCGGTGAAAATTGGTCGATTCATTGCTCTTTGACCCAAAATTTTCTCCTCAATTGACATTTCTTACAGTCCACATATCTATCACGAGTCGATAGATAACGCCAGGATCTCAGTACATATATACTTTAAAATAACGTTACAAAGTATCTGTCAGTTATCGAATTCCTTGACTTACTCAACTGTGTCATTAATAGCATGTACCATAATACCACACCCTCGTGTCCTCCATACGTCACTTGAACTAACGATAACTGTTTCATTATACATAACCAGTGATACCACATCCTCCGTCCTACAAGGGGCTTGATTGACTCAACCTGTGTTATTATACATACCAAGGATACCACATCCGCCGTCCTCTATGGGGCTTAGACTAACTCCTGTTCATTATACAAATACCAGTGATACCACATCGACCTCCGTCCTCATCGGGGTTTGACTAACTCCTGTGTCCATTATTACACACCAAGAATTACCACATCCTCCGACCCACGGGGACTTGACTAACTCCTGTGTCATTAGATACATACCAGGATACCACATCCTCCGTCCCCACGGGTTTGACTAACTCCTGTGACATTATACATACTCAGAATACCACATCCTCCGTCCTCATGGGGCTTTGAACTAACTCCTGTGTCATTATACACTACCAGAATAACCACACCTGTTCATATTTTCTTAACCCTGTCCATACCATGGATACCACATCGCTCCGTCCCCACGGGGTTTGACTAACTCCTGTGACATTATACATACCAGGATACCACACCCTCCGTCCCCCCTGGGGTTTTGAACTAACTCCTATGTCATGTTATACATACCAGAATACCACATCCTCCGTCCCCACGGGATTTGACTAACTCCTGTGTCATTAATACATACCAGAATACCACATTCCACCCGTCCTCACCGGGGTTTTGACTAACTCCTGTGACATTATACATACCAGAATACCACATCCTCCCGTCCTCACTGGGGCTTTGCACTAACTCCTGTGTCTATTATACATACCAGACATACCACACCCTCCGTCCCTCACGGGGCTTGACTAACTCCTGTGTCATTATACATACCAGAATACCACATCCTCCGTCCCCACGGGGTTTTGACTAACTCCTGTGTCATTATACATACCAGGTACCCAAAAACAATACCACATCCTCCGTCCCCACGGGCTTGACTAACTCCTGTGACATTATACATACCAGAATACCACACCCTCCGTCCTCACTGGGGACCTTTTGACTAACTCCTGTGTCATTATACAATACCAGAATTACCACATCCTCCGTCCCTCAAGGGGCTTTGACTAAACTCCTGTGACATTATACATACCAGAATACCACATCCACCGTCCCTCACGGGGCTTGACTAACTCCTGTGTCATTATATACATACCATGAATCACCACATCCTCCGTCCCTCACGTAGGTTTTGACTAACTCCTGTGACATTATACATACCAGAATACCACATCCTCCGTCCTCACGGGGTTTGACTAACTCCTGTGACATTATACATACCAGATAATACCACATCCTCCGTCCCCCACGGGGTTTGACTAACTCCTGTGACATTATACATACCATAATACCACATCCTCCGTTCCCCAACGGGACTTGACTAACTCCTGTGTCATTATACATACCAGAATACCACAATCCTCCGTCCTCACGGGTTTTGACTAAACTCCTGTGTCATTATACATACCAGAATACCACATCCTCCGTCCTCACGGGGCTTGACTAACTCCTGTAACATTATACATACCAGAATACCACCGTACCACTGGTTTACTAACTCCTGTGTCAATTAACATACCAAATACCACATCCTCCGTCCTCAGCGGGATTTGACTAACTCCTGTGTCATTATAACATACCAGAATATACCACATCCTCCGTCCCCACGGTGTTGACTAACTCCTGGTGTCATTATACATACCAGAATACCAAACCCTCCGTCCCCACGGGGCTTGACTAACTCCTGTGATTGTCATTATACATACCAGAATACCACATCCTCCGTCCTCACGGGGCTTGACTTATTCCTTGAAGTTAACTAACAGGATCATTCCCTGTCATCCCACGGTGGTTTGACTATACTCCAGTGACATATACACACCATACCTCATCCTCCTCATCGGGATGTTTGACTAACTCCTGTGTCATTATACATACCAGAATGAACACACATCCTCCGTCCCCCCGGGGCTTGACTAACTTCCTGTGACATTATACATACCAGAATACCACATCCACCCTCCGTTCCTCATGGGGTTTTGACTAACTCCTGTATTCATTATACATACCAGCCAATACCACATCCTCCGTCTCCCAGGGGGATTTTGACTACTCCTGTGTCCCAATTATACATACCAGAATACCACAGCCCTCCGTCCCCCGGGGTTTGACTAACTCCTGTGTCATTATACATACCACGAATAAACCACATCCTCACCGTCCTCACGGGGTTTGACTAACTCCTGTGTCATTATACATACCAGAATACCACACCCTCCGTCCCCCTAGGGTTTTGACTAACTCCTGTGTCATTATACATATACCAGAATACCACATCCTCCGTCCTCACATTGGGTTTGACTAACTCCTGTGACATTATACATACCAGAATACCACACCCTCCGTCCTCATGGGGATTTTATTAACTCCTGTGTCATTTATACATACCAGGATACCACATACCTCCGTCTCCGCCGGGTGCTTGACTAACTCCTTTCTCAATTATACATACCAGAATACCACACCCACGTTTCTCACGGGGTTTGACTAACTCCTGTGTCATTATTACATACCAGAATACCACACCCTCCGTCCTCATCGGGTTTTGCTACTAACTCCCTGTGACATTATACATACCAGGATACCACATCCTCCGTCCTCATGGGGCTTTACTAACTCCTGTGTCATTATACATACCAGGATACCACATCCTCCGTCCCACGGGGCTTTGACTAACTCCTGTGTCATTATACTAATACCAGAATACCACATCCACCGTTCTCATGGGGTTTGACTAACTCCTGTGTCATTATACATACCAGAATACCACATCCCTCCGTCCTCATGGGGCTTGACTAACTCCTGTGTCATTATACATAACCAGTAATACCACATTCTGCGTCCCCACGGGGTTTGACTAACTCCTGTGACATTATACATACCATAAATACCCACATCCTCCGTCCTCACGGGACTTGACTAACTCCTGTGTCATTATACAATACCTAGGATACCACATCCTCCGTCCCCACGTGGGCTTGACTAACTCCTGTGTCATTATACATACCAGAATACCACATCCTCCGTCCTCACTGGGGTTTTTTGACTAACTCCTGTGTCATTATACATACCAGGATACCCACATCCTCCGTCCTCCACGGGTCTTTGACATAACTCCTGTGACATTATAACACGAGGAACTACCATAATACCACATCCTCCGTTCCTCACGGGGTTTGACTAACTCCTGTGTCATATATACATACCCAGGATACCACATCCTATCCGTCCCCACGGGGCTTGACTAACTCCTGTGTCATTAATACATACCAGGATACCACATCCTCCGTCCCCATGGGGCTTGAACTAACTCCTGTGTCATTATATAAACCAGGATACCACATCCTCCGTCCTCACGGGGCTTGACTAACTCCTGTGTCATTAATACATACCAGAATACCACATACTCCGTCCCATGGGGCTTGACTAACTCCTGTGTCATTATACATACCAGAATACCACATCCTCCGTCCTCATGGGGCTTGACTAACTCCTGTGTCATTATACATACCAGAATACCACATCCTCCGTCCCCATGGGGCTTTGACTAACTCCTGTGACATTATACATACCATAATACCACATCCTCCGTCCCACGGGACTTGACTAACTCCTGTGTCATTATACATACCAGGATACCACATGATCCTCCGTCCTCACGGGGATTTGACTAACTCCTGTGTCATTTATACATACCAGAATACCACATCCTCCGTCCTCATCGGTGGGTTTGACTAACTCCTGTGTCATTAATACATACCAGGATACCACATCCTCCGTCCCCACGGGTTTGACTAACTCCTGTGTGTCATTATACATACCAGAATACCACATCCTCCGTCCCCATGGGGTTTGACTAACTCCTGTGACATTATACATACCAGAATACCAACATCCCTCCGTCCTCACGGGGATTTGACTAACTCCTGTGTCATTATACATACCAGAATACCACATTCCTCCGTCCCCACGGGGCTTTGACTAACTCCTGTGACATTATACATACCAGAATACCACATCCTCCGTCCTCGACGGGATTTTGACTAACTCCTGTGACATTATACATACCAGAATACCACATCCTCCGTCCCCACGGGGTTTTACTAACTCCTGTGTCATTATACATACCAGAATACCACATCCTCCGTCCCCACGGGGTTTGACTAACTCCTGTGTCATTATAACATACCAGAATACCACATCCTCCGTCCTCACGGGGTTTGACTAACTCCTGTGACATTATACATACCAGAATACCACATCCACCTCCCCTCCGGAATCACGTCATGGGATTTGACTAACTCTTCCTGTGTCATTATACATACCAGAATACCACATCCTCCTCGTCCCCACGGGGTTTGACTAACTCCTGTGACATTATACATCAACCAGAATACCACATCCTCCGTCCCCATGGGGTTTGACTAACTCCTGTGTCCATTATACATACCAGAATACCACATCCTCCGTCCCCACGGGGTTTGACTAACTCCTGTGTCATTATACATACCAGAATACCACATCCCTCCGTCCTCACGGGGTTTGACTAACTCCTGTGTCATTATACATACCAGAATACCACATCCTCCGTCCTCACGGGTTTTTGACTAACTCCTGTGACATTATACATACCAGAATACCACACCCTCCGTCCCACCACCTCATCGGGGATTTGACTAACTCCTGTGTCATTATACATACCAGAATACCACATCCTCCGTCCTCACGGGTTTGACTAACTCCTGTGACATTATACATACCAGAATACCACACCCTCCGTCCTCATGGGGTTTGACTAACTCCTGTGTCATTATACATACCAGAATACCACATCCTCCGTCCTCACGGGGCTTGACTAACTCCTGTGTCATTATACATACCAGAATACCACACCCTCCGTCCTCCCGGGTTTGACTAACTCCTGTGTCATTATACATACCAGAATACCACATCCTCCGTCCTCACGGGGCTTGACTAACTCCTGTGTCATTATACATACCAGGATACCACATCCTCCGTCCTCATGGGGCTTGACTAACTCCTGTGTCATTATACATACCAGGATACCACATCCTCCGTCCCTCACGGGGCTTTGACTAACTCCTGTGTCATTATACATACCAGAATACCACATCCTCCGTCCTCACGGGGTTTGACTAACTCCTGTGTCATTATACATACCAGAATACCACATCCTCCGTCCTCATGGGGCTTGACTAACTCCTGTGTCATTATACATACCAGGATACCACATCCTCCGTTCCCCACGGGGCTTGACTAACTCCTGTGTCATTATACATACCAGGATACCACATCCTCCGTCCCCACGGGACTTGACTAACTCCTGTGTCATTATACATACCAGGATAACACATCCTCCGTCCCCCACGGGGCTTGACTAACTCCTGTGACATTATACAAACCAGAATACCACATCCTCCGTCCTCACGGGGCTTGACTAACTCCTGTGTATCATTATACATACCAGAATACCACATCCTCCGTCCCCACGGGATTTGACTAACTCCTGTGTCATTATACATACCAGAATACCACATCCTCCGTCCCCACGGGACTTGACTAACTCCTGTGACATTATACATACCAGAATACCACATCCTCCGTCCTCATGGGCTTGACTAACTCCTGTGTCATTATACATACCAGAATACCACACCCTCCGTCCTCACGGGATTTGACTAACTCCTGTGTCATTATACATACCAGATACCACATCCTCCGTCCTCCACGGGTTTGACTAACTCCTGTGTCATTATACATACCAGGAATACCACATCCTCCGTCCCCACGGGGATTTGACTAACTCCTGTGTCATTATACATACCAGAATACCACATCCTCCGTCCTCACGGGGTTTGACTAACTCCTGTGTCATTATACATACCAGAATACCACATCCTCCGTCCCCACGGGGCTTGACTAACTCCTGTGACATTATACATACCAGAATACCACATCCTCCGTCCCCACGGGGCTTGACTAACTCCTGTGTCATTATACATACCAGAATACCACATCCTCCGTCCTCATGGGATTTGACTATCTCCTGTTGACACTATACATACCAGAATACCCACATCCTCCGTCCCCACGGGGTTTGACTAACTCCTGTGACATTATACATACCAGAATACCACATCCTCCGTCCCCACGGGGGTTTGACTAACTCCTGTTGACATTATACATACCAGAATACCACATCTAACTCCGTCCTCACGGGGATATTTTGACTAACTCCTGTGTCATTATACATACCAGAATACCACATCCTCCGTCCTCACGGGGTTTGACTAACTCCTGTGACATTATACATACCAGAATGCCACACCCTCCGTTCTCATGGGATTTGACTAACTCCTGTGTCATTATACATACCAGAATACCACATCCTCCGTCCCCACGGGTTTTGACTAACTCCTGTGTCATTATACATACCAGAATACCACACCCTCCGTCCCCCTGGGGTTTGACTAACTCCTGTGTCATTATACATACCAGAATACCACATCCTCCGTCCCCACGGGGTTTGACTAACTCCTGTGACATTATACATACCAGAATACCACATCCTCCGTCCTCTGGGTATTTTGACTAACTCCTGTGTCATTATACATACCAGAATACCACATCCTCCGTCCTCACTGGGGTTTGACTAACTCCTGTGTCATTATACATACCAGAAATACCACACCCTCCGTCCTCACGGGGGTTTGACTAACTCCTGTGTCATTATACATACCAGGAATACCACACCCTCCGTCCTCATCGGGCTTGACTAACTCCTGTGTCATTATACATACCAGGATACCACATCCTCCGTTCCCTCACGGGGTTTGACTAACTCCTGTGTCATTATACATACCAGAATACCACACCCTCCGTCCTCATGGGGCTTGACTAACTCCTGTGTCATTATACATACCAGAATACCACATCCTCCGTCCCTCACGGGGCTTGACTAACTCCTGTGTCATTATACATACCAGAATACCACATCCTGCCGTCCTCACGGGGCTTTGACTAACTCCTGTGTGTCATTATACATACCAGATACCACAATCCTCCGTCCTCACGGGCTTGACTAACTCCTGTGACCATCATTATACATACACCAGATAATACCACCACATCCTCCGTCCTCATGGGGCTTGACTAACTCCTGTGTCATTATACATACCAGGAATACCACATTTCCTCCGTCCCCACGGGGCTTGACTAACTCCTGTGACATTATACATACCAGAATACCACATCCTCCGTCCCTCCACGGGGCTTGACTAACTCCTGTGTCATTATACATACCAGGATACAACATCCTCCGTCCCCACGGGGCTTGACTAACTCCTGTGACATTATACACACATAATAAACCACATATCCTCCGTCCCCATGGGGCTTGACTAACTCCTGTGTCATTATATATACCAGGATACCACATCCTCCGTCCCCACGGGGCTTGACTAACTCCTGTGTCATTATACATACCAGAATACCACATACTCCGTCCCCATGGGGCTTGACTAACTCCTGTGTCATTATACATACCAGAATACCACATCCTCCGTCCCCACGGGATTTGACTAACTCCTGTGACATTATACATACCAGAATACCACATACCTCCGTCCCCATGGGGCTTGACTAACTCCTGTGACATTATAATATACCAGAATACCACATCCTCCGTCCCCACGGGGCTTGACTAACTCCTGTGTCATTATACATACCAGAATACCACATCCTCCGTCCTCATGGGATTTGACTAACTCCTGTGTCATTATACATACCAGAATACCACATCCTCCGTCCTCACGGGGTTTGACTAACTCCTGTGTCATTATACATACCAGGATACCACATCCTCCGTCCCCACGGGATTTGACTAACCCCTGTGTCATTATACATACCAGAATACCACATCCTCCGTCCTCACGGGGTTTGACTATACTCCTGTGTCATTATACATACCAGAATACCACATCCTCCGTCCTCAAGGGGCTTGACTAACTCCTGTGACATTATACATACCAGAATACCACATCCACCGTCCCACGGGGCTTGACTAACTCCTGTGTCATTATACATACCAGAATACCACATCCTCCGTCCTCACGGGATTTGACTAACTCCTGTGACACATTATACATACCAGAATACCACATCCTCCGTCCCCACGGGGTTTGACTAACTCCTGTGACATTATACATACCAGAATACCACATCCTCCGTCCCCACGGGGTTTGACTAACTCCTGTGACATTATACATACCAGAATACCACATCCTCCGTCCTCACGGGGTTTGACTAACTCCTGTGACATTATACATACCAGAATACCACATCCTCCGTCCTCACGGGATTTGACTAACTCCTGTGTCATTATACATACCAGAATACCACATCCCTCCGTCCCCCGGGGTTTGACTAACTCCTGTGACATTATACATACCAGAATTGCCACATCACCTCCGTTCTCATGGGATTTGACTAACTCCTGTGTCATTATACATACCAGAATACCACATCCTCCGTCCCCACGGGGTTTGACTAACTCCTGTGTCATTATACATACCAGAATACCACATCCTCCGTCCCCCCTGGGTTTGACTAACTCCTGTGTCATTATACATACCAGAATACCACATCCTCCGTCCTCACGGGGTTTGACTAACTCCTGTGTCATTATACATACCAGAATACCACATCCTCCGTCCCACGGGGTTTGACTAACTCCTGTGTCATTATACATACCAGAATACCACATCCTCCGTCCTCACGGGGTTTGACTAACTCCTGTGACATTATACATACCAGAATACCACACCCTCCGTCCCTCACGGGATTTGACTAACTCCTGTGTCATTATACATACCAGAATACCACATCCTCCGTCCTCACGGGGCTTGACTAACTCCTGTGTCATTATACATACCAGAATACCACATCCCTCCGTCCCTCACGGGGTTTGACTAACTCCTGTGTCATTATACATACCAGAATACCACATCCTCCGTCCTCATGGGGCTTGACTAACTCCTGTGTCATTATACATACCAGAATACCACATCCTCCGTCCTCATGGGGCTTGACTAACTCCTGTGTCATTATACATACCAGGATACCACATCCTCCGTCCTCATGGGGCTTGACTAACTCCTGTGTCATTATACATACCAGAATACCACATCCTCCGTCCTCACGGGGCTTGACTAACTCCTGTGTCATTATAACATAC
This sequence comes from Argopecten irradians, assembly GCF_041381155.1. Lineage (NCBI taxonomy): Eukaryota > Metazoa > Mollusca > Bivalvia > Pectinida > Pectinidae > Argopecten > Argopecten irradians. The sequence goes on from NC_091140.1 coordinate 59,608, forward strand.
CAGAATACCACACCCTCCGTCCTCATGGGGATTTGACTAACTCCTGTGTCATTATACATACCAGAATACCACATCCTCCGTCCCCACGGGGTTTGACTAACTCCTGTGTCATTATACATACCAGGATACCACATCCTCTGTCCCCACGGGGTTTGACTAACTCCTGTGACATATATATACCAGAATACCACATCCACATCGTCCTCACGGGGCTTGACTAACTCCTGTGTCATTATACATACCAGAATACCACATCCTCCGTCCCCATGGGGCTTGACTAACTCCTGTGTCATTATACATACCAGGATACCACATCCTCCGTCCCCACGGGGCTTGACTAACTCCTGTGTCATTATTACATACCAGAATACCACATCCTCCGTCCCCATGGGGCTTGACTAACTCCTGTGCATTATACATACCATACCACATCCTCCGTCCCCATGGGCTTGACTAACTCCTGTGTCATTATAATACCAGGATACCACATCCTCCGTCCCCACGGGGTTTGACTAACTCCTGTGTCATTATACATACCAGAATACCACATACTCCGTCCCCACGGGGCTTGACTAACTCCTGTGACATTATACATACCAGAATACCACATCCTCCGTCCTCACGGGGCTTGACTAACTCCTGTGTCATTATACATACCAGAATACCACACCCTCCGTCCCCATGGGATTTTGACTAACTCCTGTGTCATTATACATACCAGAATACCACATCCTCCGTCCTCACGGGGTTTGACTAACTCCTGTGTCATTATACATACCAGATACCACATCCTCCGTCCCCACGGGGTTTGACTAACCCTGTGTCATTATACATACCAGAATACCACAAACTCCTCCGTCCTCACGGGGTTTGACTAACTCCTGTGTCATTATACATACCAGAATACCACATCCTCCGTCCTCACGGGGCTTGACTAACTCCTGTGACATTATACATACCAGAATACCACATCCTCCGTCCCCACGGGGATTGACTAACTCCTGTGTCATTATACATACCAGAATACCACATCCTCCGTCCTCACGGGGTTTGACTAACTCCTGTGACATTATACATACCAGAATACCACATCCTCCGTCCCCCCGGGGTTTGACTAACTCCTGTGACATTATACATACCAGAATACCACATCCTCCGTCCCCACGGGGTTTGACTAACTCCTGTGACATTATACATACCAGAATACCACATCCTCCGTCCTCACGGGGTTTGACTAACTCCTGTGACATTATACATACCAGAATACCACATCCTCCGTCCTCACGGGATTTTGACTAACTCCTGTGTCATTATACATACCAGAATACCACATCCTCCGTCCCCATGGGGTTTGACTAACTCCTGTGTCATTATACATACCAGAATACCACACCCTCCGTCCTCACGGGGATTTGACTAACTCCTGTGTCATTATACATACCAGAATACCACATCCTCCGTCCCCATGGGGTTTTGACTAACTCCTGTGTCATTATACATACCAGAATACCACATCCTCCGTCCTCACGGGGTTTGACTAACTCCTGTGTCATTATACATACCAGAATACCACATCCTCCGTCCTCACGGGGTTTGACTAACTCCTGTGTCATTATACATTACAGAATACCACATCCTCCGTCCCCACGGGGTTTGACTAACTCCTGTCATTATACATACCAGAATACCACATCCTCCGTCCTCACGGGGTTTGACTAACTCCTGTGTCATTATACATACCAGGATACCACATCCTCCGTCCTCATGTTTTTGACTAACTCCTGTGTCATTATACATACCAGAATACCACATCCTCCGTCCCGACGGGGTTTGACTAACTCCTGTGTCATTATACATACCAGAATACCCACATCCTCCGTTCTCATGGGGTTTGACTAACTCCTGTGTCATTATACATACCAGAATACCACACCCTCCGTCCTCATGGGGCTTGACTAACTCCTGTGTCATTATACATACCAGAATACCACATCCTCCGTCCTCACGGGGCTTGACTAACTCCTGTGTCATTATACATACCAGGATACCACATCCTCCGTCCTCACGGGCTTGACTAACTCCTGTGTCATTATACATACCAGGATACCACATCCTCCGTCCTCATGGGCTTGACTAACTCCTGTGTCATTATACATACCAGAATACCACATCCTCCGTCCCCACGGGGCTTTGACTAACTCCTGTGTCATTATACATACCAGAATACCACATCCTCCGTCCCTCACGGGGTTTGACTAACTCCTGTGACATTATATACATACCAGAATACCACATCCTCCGTCCCCACGGGGTTTGACTAACTCCTGTGTCATTATACATACCAGAATACCACATCCTCCGTCCCCACGGGGTTTGACTAACTCCTGTGACATTATACATACCAGAATACCACATCCTCCGTCCTCACGGGTTTTGACTAACTCCTGTGTCATTATACATACCAGAATACCACATCCTCCGTCCTCATGGGATTTGACTAACTCCTGTGTCATTATACATACCAGAATACCACATCCTCCGTCCTCACGGGGTTTTGACTAACTCCTGTGACATTATACATACCAGGAATACCACATCCTCCGTCCTCAGGGATTTGACTAACTCCTGTGTCATTATACATACCAGAATACCACATCCTCCGTCCTCACGGGTTTGACTAACTCCTGTGTCATTATACATACCAGAATACCACATCCTCCGTCCTCACGGGGTTTGACTAACTCCTGTGTCATTATACATACCAGAATACCACATCCTCCGTCCCCACGGGGATTTGACTAACTCCTGTGTCATTATACATACCAGAATACCACATCCTCCGTCCCCACGGGGTTTGACTATACTCCTGTGTCATTATACATACCAGAATACCACATCCTCCGTCCCCAAGGGGCTTGACTAACTCCTGTGACATTATACATACCAGAATACCACATCCTCCGTCCCCACGGGGCTTGACTAACTCCTGTGTCATTATACATACCAGAATACCACATCCTCCGTCCTCACGGGATTTGACTAACTCCTGTGACATTATACATACCAGAATACCACATCCTCCGTCCCCCATGGGATTTGACTAACTCCTGTGACATTATACATACCAGAATACCACATCCTCCGTCCCCACGGGGCTTGACTAACTCCTGTGACATTATACATACCAGAATACCACATCCTCCGTCCTCACGGGGATTTTGACTAACTCCTGTGTCATTATACATACCAGAATACCACATCCTCCGTCCCCACGGGGTTTTGACTAACTCCTGTGTCATTATACATACCAGAATACCACACCCTCCGTCCCACTGGGGTTTGACTAACTCCTGTGTCATTATACATACCAGAATACCACATCCTCCGTCCCCACGGGGTTTGACTAACTCCTGTGACATTATACATACCAGAATACCACACCCTCCGTCCCCCTGGGGTTTTGACTAACTCCTGTGTCATTATACATACCAGAAAACCACATCCTCCGTCCCCACGGGGTTTGACTAACTCTGTCATTATACAACCTGTGTCCTCATTATACATACCATACATACCACATCCTCCGTCCTCACTTGACTAACTCCTGGCATTTGACTACCACATCCTCCTCCTGTGACATTATACATACCAGAATACCACACCCTCCGTCCCCACGGGGTTTGACTAACTCCTGTGACATTATACATACCAGAATACCACATCCTCCGTCCCCACCGGGCTTGACTAACTCCTGTGACATTATACATACCAGAATACCACATCCTCCCTACTCACGGGGTTTGACTAACTCCTATGACATTATACATACCAGAATACCACATCCTCCGTCCTCATGGGATTTTACTAACTCCTGTGTCATTATACATACCAGAATACCACACCCTCGGTTCTCACGGGTTTGACTAACTCCTGTGTCATTATACATACCAGAATACCACACCCTCCGTCCTCATGGGGCTTGACTAACTCCTGTGTCATTATACATACCAGGATACCACATCCTCCGTCCTCATGGGGCTTGACTAACTCCTGTGTCATTATACATACCAGAATACCACATCCGCCGTCCTCACGGGGCTTGACTAACTGCTGTGTCATTATACATACCAGGATACCACATCCTCCGTCCTCATGGGGCTTGACTAACTCCTGTGTCATTATACATACCAGAATACCACATCCTCCGTCCTCATGGGGCTTGACTAACTCCTGTGTCATTATACATACCAGGATACCACATCTGCGTCCCCACGGGGTTTGACTAACTCCTGTGACATTATATATACCAGGATACCACATCCTCCGTCCCCACGGGGCTTGACTAACTCCTGTGACATTATACATACCAGAATACCACATACTCCGTCCCCATGGGGCTTGACTAACTCCTGTGTCATTATATATAACAGGATACCACATCCTCCGTCCCCACGGGGTTTGACTAACTCCTGTGTCATTATACATACCAGAATACCACATACTCCGTCCCCATGGGGCTTGACTAACTCCTGTGTCATTATACATACCAGGATACCACATCCTCCGTCCCCACGGGGCTTGACTAACTCCTGTGACATTATATATACCAGGATACCACATCCTCCGCCCTCATGGGGCTTGACTAACTCCTGTGTCATTATATACACACCATAATACCACATCATCCGTCCCCACGGGGCTTGACTAACTCCTGTGACACTATACATACCAGGATACCAAACCCTCCGTCCCCACGGGGCTTGACTAAATCCTGTGTCATTATACATACCAGAATACCACATCCTCCGTCCCCACGGGGCTTGACTAACTCCTGTGACATTATACATACCAGGATACCAGACCCTCCGTCCTCACGGGGCTTGACTAAATCCTTTGGCATTATATATACCAGAATACCACATCCTCCGTCCCCACGGGGCTTGACTAAATCCTTTGACACTATACATACCAGGATACCACATCCTCCGTCCCCACGGGGTTTGACTAAATCCTTTGACATTATATATACCAGAATACCACATCCTCCGTCCCCACGGGGCTTGACTAACTCCTGTTGTCATTATACATACCAGGATACCACATCCTCCGTCCCCACGGGACTTGACTAACTCCTGTGTCATTATACATACCAGAATACCACATCCTTCCTACTCACACGGGATTTGACTAACTCCTGTGACATTATACATACCAGAATACCACATCCTCCGTCCTCACGGGATTTGACTAACTCCTGTGACATTATACATACCAGGATACCACATCCACCGTCCCCACGGGGCTTGACTAACTCCTGTGTCATTATACATACCAGGATACCACATCCTCCGTCCCCACGGGACTTGACTAACTCCTGTGTCATTATACATACCAGAATACCACATCCTTCCTACTCATGGATTTGACTAACTCCTGTGACATTATACATACCAGAATACCACATCCTCCGTCCTCACGGGATTTGACTAACTCCTGTGACATTATACATACCAGGATACCACATCCTCCGTCCTCATGGGATTTGACTAACTTCTGTGACATTATACATACCAGGATACCACATCCTCCGTCCTCACGGGATTTGACTAACTTCTGTGACATTATTCATACCAGGATACCACATCCTCCGTCCTCACGGGGTTTGACTAACTCCTGTGACATTATACATACCAGGATACCACATCCTCCCTCCTCATTATTCACTTGCATAGATATTTTAGAAATACTACAATTTTTCACAGATTTTTTTTCTTTTTCAAATTTCAGGTTTCCAATTTTTAAAATAATCATAACTTTCAAAATAGCACGGTGAGGTGTGTTTTTATTGCTTGTATGTTCAGAGGGTACCCTTAGGCAATATTAATACCAATTTTTTTAAGTTTTATTTGGATGGTACACTTTACCTTAGGTTATCATGAATTAGTGATGCTTTGTGTTCCTATTTCCTCTGACAAAATTGAGCTATGTTGATTCTCCAAAAGAAAATAAATAACTGTTGGTTTGGACAGTAGCACATTTCTCGGGGATTTCTGATCGTGACAAAATATGGTGAATTGTATAATACCATGGTAAATGCTGCTGGTTGATTAAGTACATTTTAATGTTCATCACACTTAACTTGACTTCCGTTTTCCTTTTGCCCACCTAGCTACTCTAGTATATCGTTATATCTCAAACTAAGGTTAGATGAGAAATTCTTTCTGTCCTTACCTTTATACAGAGGCCAATGCAGTCAGTGATTGGTGACCCATCAAATCCTGCGACAGAGTCTTGCTTGTTGTATGAACCACATGTCAAGTTGAGATCTACTTGTCAAAAGACAACAGTAATATCCTCTACCTCAGATAACTTTCAAATAACTACAAATTTCCAATATTCAATCAAGTGGACACGAAATGGTTTGGTATATTAGGTTTGATAAATGCGTCATTGGATAAACCTTAGAATGAACGAAGTCTGAGTGAATTCTAATGATTTGGGCCATATACCTTAGAAGGTTTGTGCAAAATGGCATTGAAATTGCTTCTGCGGTTTTGGAGAATAAGGCGAAAATGTAAATTGTTTACGAACACACGATGCACGACGACGAACAAATGATGATTAGAATAGGTCACTCGAGACCTTGTCTCGAGTGACCTAAAAAGGGCAACAGTTCCACTATACAAGAAGACACAACACGAATATACCACAGTCTCCCAAAACGCACACCCACATTTCAAACACTTAACACACTGCATACATGGGAAGCCATCCTTACATGACCAAGGCTGTTAATAGGACATTAATTAAACAATTCTTAAATGTCTACAATAGCCTTTTTGTTTTCCAACTATTTTATGCACAGACATACAAGTTCAATGTTGGGCCATGATATTATGAACCCTACAGTAAAAGTAAGGAACTCGATCATCACGGCATTTTTATATCATATTACAACAAATCTCGCCAAACTAATCCTTAAAATGTCAGCCAATATTGAAACCATCTGTCCCCTGCAAAGTACGTCCTATCAACCTGTCAGATTCTGCAATTAAAACAAACACAACAAAAACACCATTAGCATATAAGGTGCAATATCATAAAAGAGGCCAAGGACCTTTGACAGTATTTGTTTACAAAATGTCAAATGGTTTAGGTCCTATAGCTATGGATTGGTCCACCAGTCTCTTGAACCATGCATATATACATGAACCAGATCCAAATTTGAAAGTTTTATCATATCTTAAGCTTGAGTTTCTTAGTGCAATGTATCCCGCTATGAAATTTTGCATGAGTTTTTAAGTTGTAAACTAAAATGACTGTGCATAGGAAACAAACTTGTACCAATTATCTAAAGATTTTGGCCTGCAATTGGTTTTTGATATATACTGTAACATAAATATCATAACGGATATTTCTTTCTCGTTTATGAAGCATATATTAAGCAGGTATATATAAATTATATACTGTATACATAAACAAATGTATTGTTCTTGAGGTAATTATTTTTTGTAGACTAAAAGTTTATAATATGGTCCAAATTGGGTTACTTTGATAAACCCTTCAAGCAATTTTTGAAAAATAGGAAATCAAGTGATATTATTTTATCATACAAATGAATAATCTAAACTATATAGCTTACAGGCTAATAGTAAGTACTGCAAGCAACACACATCCCCTGTCATCAATTTTTTTTTCTAATCTATGGCAAGTTATTATTATTTCTTAGTTATGCTATCATTGTATGAAGTCTGAACAAATTCATTGTTCTCAAGTTATCTCTAGAAATTAATGTTTTGCGAAATAATCTATTTTTAGTCACAGTGACCTTTATAATTGACTTTTTGACCCCAAATTCAATCCAATGCTGTATTTCCTCATATGCTACCATTGTGTGGAGTGTGATCAAAATTCATCATTTTGTTCTCAAGTAATCGTCTGGAAAACAAATCCGGAAAGACAGACAGACGGACAGACAGAAACAAACGCTTTACAGCCATTCCAAAAAATTGGTCTTACTTTAATATAAAAACGATGAAAAAAAGTCGTTCAAAATATCAATGTTTAGATTTTTTTCGAAGGAGAACATGTAAAGAAAAATCTCTGAAATTTTCACACACACATCTCTATCAGAATATCGAATAATGACATGTAAAATTTAGCATCTCTTATTTTGCTTACGGATGTTAGGAAATATATTCACTAAGCAGAAGAAAAATTCCTTATATCTATACATGTTATGGAGGTCTAATCATCTGATGATGCATTGGATTATTTGATATATAGCAACTGGAATTTCACTTTGGTAGCAGCGTCAAGTGTTATATAATATGACTGAAGGCAAGGCCTTAAAGGGCGCAGCCAGATGTTTCAGTAACCATTAATTATACAATGTAAAAAAGTTCAATTTATGGAAATAACGGAGCCGAATTTTCTGTTTATTTTTTATTCATATATTCACATTCTACCTTGTCCCAAAACCCCTTGAAGATTTCTAGCTTATAGACAGAAGAGTTTCCAGAAGTAGAAGAGCTACAATCGAGTGAACGGAAGTTATATTCTGGAAGTAGACGAGGGCAAATCGAGTCGTAAAATTTGATCGTTGCAAAGTATTTTTTTTCAAAATATTTACGCCAAATTATTTCTCTCTAACATCCGTCACGCAAGCTGATAGTAAGAGGTAATATAAATCACAGACAAATTATTTTTATTATGGATGCTATAAATACGGGATACTTTTTAATTTTTAAGAGACATTATGCGTACGAAAATTGTTTGAAATCATATTGGAGCAAAAATAAGTCGTTATATAATATACTAACATCCGGAACATTTGGTCCGACTATTTCTAACATGTATAATTCCTCTGAGCTCTGTAATTTTGAAGTCAATGATGTTTCAATTCGTTTTTATGGACTGGATACGTTTATTTCTTCACAAATATTGATATGCAGCAAAGCATTTGTTGTAAATTCACATAGTCTAATCTAGAATTATATGTCAATATCTAAAACACCTAGTTTTCCTTTCCATCCATCATATCTTACTAAATCGCTACTTTATTCTAACAAAAATCAACTACTAAATCTGTTGTTGATGTTCAGAACCAATGATGGACAGGAAACACGATCCTTTAGGTTGTTCATCTTTGCAAATAATACTTCGTTACGGATGTAAGACGTTATGGAGATTAGAAAACACAAGCTCCTTTGAGAATCATTCCAGATAATTCTGATCAAGAGTCGTGTTTTTGTTATGATTTTATTCATTTACCATAACATAATTTGAAAATGTGAGCTACTGATACATATCCGTTTTAATTTTATCAAAAAACATGCCAACTCTAAAAAAAACTATCAATGTCGTTTTATATTCCCATTTCAAAAATCAAAAACCTTTTTGGAAGGGTAGTGAGCCTTTTATAAATATTCTAAATCTAAAAAAAGTGTTTATGTCAAAAAAATTAACAAGAAAGTGATATTAAATTGACAGATCACCAGGCAATATATAGCCCTCCCTGGTCCTCGCAAATACATGTATCATAGCAAACATAGCATACATATGTATGTTTGTTTTGCCTGATCGCCCGGTCGTCGCTTTTCAGTACGAATCGAGTAGGAGTTATATGCACAGCTAGCCGATTTGAGTATCCCACATCTGACGATGCGTGCGTCGTGTGTCCGTTAACAATTTACATTTCCGACTTCTTCTCCAAAACTACGGAAGCAAATTCAATGAAATTTTGCAAAAACCTTCTTAGGCATAAGGCCAATCAAAATTATGAATTACATTGTCCCCCCAGGGGGCTGTGGGAGGGGCCAAAAGTGGTAAAATTGACTAAAATTTCAAAAATCTTTCTTGTGGTAGAATCAAATACTCTTCATACATGTAGATAGAAAAGTCTAAAGGTCCTTTACAAAATAACTGTGTATTATATGACGCTTGGGTCTCGGGTCTCTCGTTATCCCCTGGGGAGGGGGTTAAGTTTACTAAAGTTATATAGAGAAAACACATTTTTGATCATTATTTGGTCATTTGTTATAGAAAATGAATCAAATGTTGTCAGAATTATCAGTATGAGATGGCCATTAAATCCTATTAACAAATTTTCCATTACTGACCCCCAGGAGCATTAGGGGAGGGGTCAAAAGAGATCAAATAGTCTTAAACTTCAAAAATCTTCTTCTGAAATTGTGGAAATGGTAGAATCAAATACTTTTCATAGATGGAAAGGGCTTAAGGTCCTTTAAAAACATTGTAAATAATATGACCCTGGGGTCTCACGTTTCCCCCTGGGGAGGGGGTCAAGTTTACTATATACAGTTTATATATTGGGAAAACATATTTATGAGCATTTTTTGCTCAGTTTTCATAGGAAATGAGTCAAACTTGGTTAGAATTATTAGCCTGAGATAGTATTTTAACATTATATCCATATTGGTCCTGGCCGACCCATGGGGTAGAGGGGCGGGGCCAAAGCCATCTTGGATTTTTGCGGTTGATGATTATTATCGCTATTTCTCAGAAAGTGCTGAAGGGATATATCTCAAATTACACATATAGGTCCTACCAAGCCAATCGGCGTGTCCTATTCATTTTGAGTCTGATCGGAAAAACAATATAGCCGCCAGGCAGCCATCTTGCATTTAGGCAATTGATGTTTGTTACCGCTATTTCTCAGAAAGTACTAAAGGGATCTGTCTCAAATTTCATATGTAGGCTCTCCTAAGGCACGAGGAGTGTCGTGCTGATTTTGAGACTAATCAGAGAAATAAAATGGCCGCCAGACAGCCATCTTGCATTTAGGCAATTTATGTTTGTTACTGCTATTTCTCAGAAAGTACTAAAGGGGTCTGTCTCAAATTTCATATGTAGGCTCTCCTAAGGCACGAGAAGTGTCGTGCTGATTTTGAGACTGATCAAAGAAACAATATGGCCACCAGATAGTCATCTTGGATTTTGGAGGTTTATGTTTCTTATAGCTATTTCTCAAAAGGCACTGAAGGGATCTGTCTCAAATGGTCATGGGTTTCCCTCCCCTAGGGCCCTAGGTGTGTCATGCTGATTTTAAGACTGATCGAAAATACAATATGGCCTCCAGGCAGTCAACTTGGATTTTGGCTATTGATGTTTGTTATCGCTATTTCACAGAAAGTGCTGAAGGGATCTATCTCAAATTTCATATGTAGGTTTAACTAGGGCAATCCGCGTGTCCTGTTCATTTTGAGTCTGATCGGGAAAACGATATGGCCGCCAGGCAGCCATCTTGGATCTTGGCAATTGATGTTTGTTACCGCTATTTCTCAGAAAGTTCTGAAGGGATCGGTCTCAAATTTCACGTGTAGATTCCCCTAGGCCCTAGGAGTGTCATGCTGATTTTGAGTCTGATCGGAAAAAACAATATGGCCACCAGGTCGCCATCTTGCATTTAGGCAATTGGTGTTTGTTACCGCTATTTCTCAGAAAGTACTGAAGGGATCTGTCTCAAATTCCATATGTAGGTTCTCCTAAGGCACGAGGAGTGTCATGTTGATTTTGAGTCTGATCGAAAAAAAACAATATGGCCGCCAAACAGCCATCTTGCATTTAGGCAACTGATGTTTGTTACCGCTATTTCTCAAAAAGTACTGAAGGGATCTGTCTCAAATTTCACATGTTGGTTCCCCTCCCCTAGGGCCCTAGGAATGTCATGCTGATTTAAAGACTGATCGAAAAAACAATATGGCCGCCAGGCAGCCATCTTGGATTTTGGCGGTTGTTATAGAGTCTTGACTTGAAGGTGTTTAGAGATGGTGAACACACCACTTCCTCTGGCAGAGAATTCTAGATGTTGTTAACTCTGTTGCTAAAGAAATGGCCCGATTTCCCCAGTCTTAATTGCCTCTTACATTGTATATAGTTTTCTGGAGTGCCCCTTTGTTGAAGTTCGTCCAATTTCATCGAATAGTGAGTCAACGTTCAGTATGTTCCAAATGATTTAGAATTTTGTAAGTTTGGATGATATCTGCCTGTTCTCTACTATGTTGAAGTGTTGGTAGACTCATAATCTTTAAGCGATCTTGGTAAGGTAGATGTTTTAAACACGGGATCCTTTTTGTTGCTCGTCTTTGTACGTTTTCAATGACGGTCATGTCTCTGACCAGGTGTGGTGAGGATACTGGTGTTGCTTATTCCACAATTGGACGAATAAGAGATTTGTAAAGTGCCAGGAACATTTGAGGGCTCATATACGAGAAAGATCTAAACATTAAACCGATGATGTTTTTGGCATTTGAGCTTGACAAGTTGGCATGAATTGAGAATTGCAGGTTTTGGTCAATGTTCACTCCTAAGTCCTTTTCTGACTCCACTTTTTGTACTGGTGTTGCGATGCCATCTTTCCTAATGGTATAAACATTGTTTCCCTGAGATCTGCCAATCTCCAGGTATTTACATTTGGATGTATTTAGTTGCATGAGCCAGGTCTGTGTCCATTTACACATTTGGTCTAGGTTGTGCTGCAGGTTTTGTCTATCATCCATGTAGTTGATTTTGGAGTATAACTTTGTGTATCAGCAAAAAGTTTAACTGTACAGTTTAGCATGTCTGGCATGTCATTGACATAGATCAAACAGAGGATTGATCCTAGTACACTCCCCTGTGGTACTCCACTTGTAACTGAATGGGGTTTTGATGTTGCTCCATTTATATCGATACTCGTTGAGTCATGTTGTCGAACAGTTTACCGTTGATTCCGTACTGTTTTAATTTATGGATAAGGAATTTATGCGAGACTTTGTCGACAGCCTTGCTAAAGTCCAGATGAATGACATCAACACTTTTTTCTGAATCTATGCTTCTGGTTCAGTTTCCCATTTATTCTAGTAGCTGAGTGACACACGATTTTCCTGGTCTGAAGCCGTGTTGGTGAGGAGTGAATAGGTTGTTGGTATCCATATAAGCAACAATTTCTTTCCTTACTATCCGTTGCATGATTTTTGATGGAACTGATGTTAAGCTGATTGGTCTGTTTTTGCTAGAATCGTTTTTTGCTCCCTTTTTGAATAATGGAGTGACTATGGCTTCTTTCCTTGCTGATGGTAATTTACAGTTTTGTATGGACTTCTTAAAAATAATTTTCAAATATCCTTTAAGTTCTTCTGCTGCTTCGGTTTTAAACTTTGGGTGAAGGTTGTCATGGCCAGGAGACTTGTTAGGGTTTATTATTTTTTTCTTTAGCACTCAGAGATGAGACATCAGACATGTCAGACGTTTCCAGTGTCAGCATCGTATTTGTCCTAACCCTAAGTACCAATACATTCACTCTCGTCAGTCATTCGCACCCTTTTTGCATATGATTAAGACTCTTCTCCCGTCACTTTCAGATCTAATAAACTATTTAGCTCAAACTTTTTATTGGTATCAGCAATTACATAAATCAAATATTCTTCCTTTCACTACTATTTTTTCTTCTTTTCACTTCAACCCTTTCATCAGCAATTACGTCATACAAATATTTTTTTTTTCAATATTCTCTTTTTTCACTTTCAATCAAGTTTTCTCTCTCGCGTTTATATCCAGAGTTCATGCAACGTACGTATAATTGGTAACACATATTCCTTCATACCTACTCATACATAAACACATACTTCCATGCTTAAAACCAACTAAGTTATGCTATACATAAATATGTACCTTACATACAATATTTCCACTATTTATTATCGCTTTTTTTCTCTCTCTCATTAATCCCCCTTTTGTATTGTTAAATGTTTCGATGTGTTGACATTGAAAATTTGCTTTTCTGTCTTAAGTCTGTTTTCATCATAGTGCTTTTCGTCGTTTTTTTATTTCATTTCTATATGACATTTTTATACAATATGGCCAATGATAGATCTTGCCATATGTATGTATGTATATATGTATGTATCAACGTAAATTTCTCCGTTAATTTTTCGGAGCACCCGCACGGTACAACGAAGTCAGATACACTCCACTATTCGGCTAATATGATATGAAAATTATGATTACGGAGTTAAGAACATCATCCTGTAAAAATGAAGGGCGAAGTGCAGGAGTGATTGGACGATCCCCTACTGACAGATTGCATTTTTTTTTTTTTTTTTATTTAAACATATTTTATTGTGTAATTTTTATATACAATGGGATTGGGCACAAGTTTTCCAACTTAAATGAAGCCCTCTCCCTACAGAATTATAATCAATTTTATAACAAAGAATACAAAAATGGCAAAATATACATATTTACATATTTACAAGATTTTAGAGAGAGAGAGAGAGAGAGAGAGAGAGAGAGAGAGAGGGGGAGAGAGAGAGAGAGAGAGAGAGAGAGAGAGAGAGAGAGAGAGAGAGAGAGAGGAAGAGAGAGTTTATTTAAATAAATGTATATAATTAATTTATTGAAGTGTATGTATTTGTGATCACTCCCGATGCTGACGACTGAAGTTGTACTGATCGCTGTTCTTGTCTCGCTGCTTTACTTAAAGTTCATCACATCCCGTGCCTTGGTATTTTTCTCCTGTCAATCTGTTGCTTTCTTAAATACGTTTCTCTTCGATCGCCAGCATCGGAAGGATATTAAGAAACATTTTTTTATTACATGTAGTTCATATTATAAATAGGAAACGTAAAGGAGGAGGGAGGGGGGTTAAAACCTATTACATTCAGTTATATACTCTTGAGTGCTCTGACATATTGTAATGTTATCTTCAATAGTTAAATCTGGACTTCCATGTAGTAGTAGCTGCAGATCTAAAGGAATGAAGTTGTTTAATGTTCGAAATAATTGAATTCTCTGGTCAGCGTAATTATTACATGTAAAGAAGAAGTGATGGGCATCCTCAATGGGATGCCCACATTGGCATTGCGGGTAATCTATTAAATTAGAGCGGAATTAATCATTGTTAAGGGTACTACATCTATTTCTTAATCTGGCATGCAATATATTTGCTTTTCTATTTCCAATAGAATAATAAATAGGTACTTTTGTAAGATTATTCAGAGACTTTTTAAAAATGTTATATGAAACACTATTTCTAATATTTTAGAGAGTAATCTAGCTGGTTCCAAAGTCGAATAGTGGAAGGAAAATACGATGCATTTGAGAGCTGGAGACGGAAATTAGGTAAAGTAAAGTTGTTAGCATTTCGAAGATTATAGGAAGAATTTTCTGAGACTAGTGTGGGTAACAATGAATAGAGGTAGTTAGGTGTAATTTTGTTATTTATTTTGTAAAATAGTTGTAGTTTTCTACGGGAACGACGGGAATTAAGTGGTTCTAGACCGCTTTCCAAATACAGTGAATTTCTGCTAGCGTAAGACGGTAGTCCAGTAATTATTCAGCAGATTCAAGCTGAAGTTTTTCTAATTTTTCTGCGTCACTAAGAGAGCACCCATCCCAAACCTCACAACAGTATTCAAACAGTGGCCGAATGTATGACTTGTAAATTTTTATTAAAGTTTGTTTATTAAGAGTATATTTAAGTTTTCGAAGAACACTTACCTGTTTTGATACCTGTTTACATATATTATCAATGTGGATATTCCATTTACAATTAGCTTCCAAAGTTACTCCTAAGTGCTTATGATTATCTACAAAATCTACACTTACATTATTGAATTTGATATCGATTATGTGATTATGTTCCGTATTAGAAATAAGTAAAGCTTCCGTCTTTTGGGGGTTAAAAGTTACTAACCATTTATTTGCCCAATTTTGAATTTTACTAAGGTCTTCGTTAATTTTAGTTTCTATTTCTAAAATTGATAGCCCAGAGCATAGCAAAGAAGTATCATCAGCAAATAATTTAGAAAGACTTTCGAGGTTGTCAGAAATATCATTAATATACAATATAAAAAGGAACGGACCTAATACTGAGCCTTGGGGGACACCAGAATCTGTAGATTTGACGGAAGATTTACTATTTCCTACAAAAACTTGCTGTTTCCGATTACTGATGTAATTTTTTAACCAATTTAGCAATTTTCCGCCTATACCATAATTTGCTAGTTTAACATTCAGTCCCTTGTGCCACACACGATCGAATGCTTTCGAATATATCACAGAAAACTAAACATGTTGAGTGCATTTTTTCAATATTTTCACATAGGGAATGGTAGATTTCAATAAGTTGGTGAGATGAAGAATGTCCAGGTTGAAAACCTGACTGATATTTATATATGAGGGAATTATCAAGTAAGTAATTGTTTAGATATTTGACTACCAATCTTTCAAAAACTTTTCCTATTGTACTTAAAAGAGATATAGGTCTATAGTTAGTCGAATTATGCTTATCTCCCTTTTTAAAGAATGGCATGACTAGAGCTAATTTCCACTGTTTTGGGAAGATCGAGTATCCAAGGAAGATCTGAATATTAGAAATAAGGGTAATGCAATAGAAGATGCTGTGTGTTTTAGCATGTTATGGCTAATTCCGTCGTGTCCTACTGCTTTATTGATAGGTAAGGATTTAAGAATGTCTATAATGTCGGTCGGTTGAAATTGTATGTCGGTTATATTAGAGTCAGTCCTAATCTCTCTAACTCTGGAACGTCAATTTGTGAATCGTCAATAGTTGATATGGAAACAAAGTAATCATTTAATAAATTGGCTTTACCTACATCCGTCATTTCAGGTTGCCCTGCATCGTTTAATAGAGGAGGAATAGAGTTAGTAGTGTCCGAGGTTTTTAATAATCTTCGAATGATTTTCCAGTAGTTTCTAGGGTTTGAATTCGAGTGACGATCTAAAATGCCATTTATATCTGAATAAAAATTTTCTTTGGTGTGCTTTTTTAAATTGTTTACATGATTACGTTGTTTCCGAAAATTAGTAAGATTTAACGTTGTTCGATGTCGTTTAAAAATCTTTAAAAGTCTGTCTCGTTTTCTTATTTCTCGTCTAAGGTCAGAATTGAACCACGGTTTGTCATTAGGCCGAATAGTAATGGTTTTAGTTGGTATGCACTCCCCAGCTATATCTAGAAATTTGTCAGTAAATTTTTCACACATGTCGTCTGGGGAGTTCGCTGTCGAAAAAAAATTTAGCCAGTCAGTCTCATCTAATTTATTTTTAAACGTCTCATAATTTGCCTGATTATAACATCTTATTGTTCGTTTATATGTTCTGGAGATAGCTGTTTCTACGCTAAGGTTCATGTAATGGCTTTAACCAGTGATATTTTGCAAGCCTAAAACGCATTACTGTGCTGCAATTGAACAGAACTAATTTCATTAATTGTTGGTATATACCCTGGCTAACTGTCAGTCTTACTGTTGATAAGTAATTTGTGAAGCTGCTTGTAAATTTCAGTAAAATAAGAGAAAAATGTATATTTCTGGAGAAGACATAGAACTCGTGTGAATTGCATTGATGGCACCAAATAAACATGCTATCGTGTTCAGTAGTGACTATGCCAGGTACTCCAACAGTTTGTTTGGCAAAATCGGACCAGCGAATAGCGCAGGAGCCTATTGTTGTAAATGCAAATGGCTGCTTTAAATGGCGGATCACAAATATAGCATATAAGAAGACATTTTAATTGATACAAGTGTTCTTATATACATTATAAGGTACTCTGAACATGACAAGAAGAATATTTACGAAAAAATAGTTAAAATGTGGACTTTGAGGCTCTTTCCGGAAATTTGCATTTTTCGCCCCAAACAGATTGTTTGAACTATTTTTTTCGTGAAGAGTCTTCTTGTTATGTTCAGAGTACATTATGGTGTCTATAAAAACATTTGTATCAATTGAAATGGCTTCTTATATGCGATATTTTCGATCCGCCATTTATAGCAGCCATTTGCATTTACTACACTAGGCTCCTGCGCTATTTGCTGGTCCGATTTTGCCAAACAAACTGTTGGAGTACCTGGCTATTCACAACTGAACACGACGGCATGATTATTTGGTTCCATCAATGCAATTCACAGGAGTTCTATGTCTTCTCCAGAAATATACATTTTTCTCATATTTTACTGTATTTTACACACAGCTTCACAAATTACTTATCAACAGTAAGACTGACAGTTAGCTAGGGTATATACCAACAATTAATGAAATTAGTTCTGTTCAATTGCAGCACAGTAATGAGTTTTAGGCTAGCAAAATATCACTGTTTAAAGCCATTACATGAACCTTAATTTCTACAGTCGTCGCTTTGTGATCAGAAATTTCGTCGTCAATATCAATTACGTCAGAAAAGTTAGAGATACACGTGTCAGACAGTAAAATTGGGTCAAGTAGTGTGGAGGACGTGCGCGCTACACGTGTCGGTCTATCAATGACATTGGTGAAGTGAAATGTGTGGATAATATCGTAGATCTTGTGTGAATTTCCGACGGTTAAAAGGTCAACGTTTATATCGCCAACTATAATGATGTGTGGAGTTTCTTGGAAGGCAGTGTCTATAGAAAAATGAAATTGGTCCCAAAAGGTGTTTGAAGCGTGTGGAGGTCTATACAATGTACACAGGAGAAATTTCTTTCTTGGATACTGGATCTCTGTCCATATCACTTCGCCCACTCGAAATTCTAAGTCCGCTCTACGACGGGTGCACAAGAGACTGGATGTATACACAGCTAACCCCCCTCCCGGACTTCCCCTATCCTTACGGTATAATTCATAACCACCCAGGAGTAAATCAGTGTCAGCTACAGAATTATCAAGGTGAGTCTCAGTGACGCAGATAACATCATTATCAGAAGTTAAATTTTCTAATTGGGATAGTTTATTTCTTAAACTACGGATATTCAAATGAAAGATAGAAATAGTATAATTTTGATCTGGAGGACCTGGGTTTGGATGTACATCATTACATGAGAGTAGGAGGAGGTGTAGTATCAGTAGGAAACTAGAATTATTGGTCAAACATCTCATTAACACATAAATAAATGTTACAAGTTTTTTAAACATGAAAGTTGCTTTAGACCTGCAGCCACTATAAATATCGGTCAATTTCATAGAGTAAATAAATTTTTGTGACATCAATAAAAAATGAGTACGTTGATAGAAGCAACCGATTGCCGCCCGATATTGTACTAAATCATTACCCATGATCATCAAATAACAAGCTACAGATGGGGCGGTAACCGGCTGAATTTACCATACATATATATACATTATAATCAGGGCACTCAGGCTTTAGAAAAAAGAGACAGGGATCATGAAAGGAAAGGTCAAGGTTTATAGTAAAGAGAAAGAACTTATAGAGAAAACAGGAGATGTTCATAAGTTGTATAGATAAGATATTCAAAAGGAAAAAAACCGTATTTTCAGAGTACAAACGTTCACAAACATACAGTTAAATAAAAGTTAGGTGGTGGTGAGACAATTGATTTTTAAAGCTTCATGTACGCATATACGAATGACAAATTACAAAAAAAACAAAAAACACAACAACAAAAAACACAACAAAAAATTATCACTTATTTGTAAACTTATTATTTGCTGACATTTTTTGTAGTGGATTATTTATACAGGCATTTATATTATTTTTTTTTTACAATTTGTTATAACTAATTTTAACAAAGATAAAAAGGAGAAGAAAAAAAATGTTGAAATTATATAAACATATATATTTTTTGTTGCATCTAAAGATGGGAATGTTATTCAGACAACAGAAGCAAACTATTAATTTCTTACAAAACTATATATGTAGGTATATTCTATGAAAACAAAAAATAATTAAAGCAATGTACAAATGCATAATTTGGTTTCATTGTAGGAGTAAATCTAAATGGTATTTTGTATATAATTGTGATAATAAATATACATAATGCCAATTAAGTATGTAATTTAATACTATTCACTAATTAGGTATGCATTTATGATACCAGTTGATAATTAGGCATGTAATTATGATACCAGACACTAATTATATATGAAATTATGATAACAGACACTTATTAGGTATGCATTTATGATAATAGTTGCTTATTAGGTATTTAGTTTGATACCAGTTGCTAAATAAGTATGTAATTATGGTACCAACGACTAATTAGGTATGTAATTATGATACCAGTGACTAATTAGGTATGTAATTAAGATAAACAGTTGCTAATTAGGTATATAATTTGATACCAGTTGCTAACTAGGTATGTAATTATGATACCAGTGACTAATTAAGTATGTAATTATGATACCAGACACTTATTAGATATAAAATTATGATGTCAGACACTAGGTATGCAAATTTGAATACCAGACACTAATTTCATTGTTATGCTATTATGATACCAGATATTAATTAGGTATGTAATTTTGATACCCGACACTAATAAGGTATCGTTATGATACCAAACACTTTAGTACATTTGTATTAATATTATTTGACACAATGATTTATATGACACTAAGAAAAGGATGTGGGTATGATACAATTAAGTACATGTATGGAATTATAATACCATTATACCAGGCAATAATTAGGTATATATTTATGATACCAGGCACTAATTAGGTATATAATTATGATACCAGGCACTAATTAGGTATATAATTATGATACCAGGCACTAATTAGGTATATAATTATGATACCAGGCACTAATTAGGTATATAATTATGATACCAGGCACTAATTAGGTATATAATTATGATACCAGGCACTAACTAGATATATAATTAAGACACCAGTCACTAATTATGCATATAATTTTGATACCAGACACTTATTGGTATGCAATGATTCATTATGATACCAGATACTAATTAGGTATGTAATCATGATGTCAGCGAATAGTCAGGTATGTAATTATGATACCAGACTTTAATTTGGTATGTTATGATACCAGTTAATTATCAGGTGTGTAATTATAGCACCAGGCACTATATAATTTGATATCAGCTGATAATCAGGTATGTAATTGTGATACCAGACATTAAATAGGTATGTTCTTATGATACCCGAAGCAAATTTGGTATGTAATTATGATACCAGACACTAATAGGGTATGCAATTGTGATACTAGACACTAATTAGGTAAGTAATTTTGATACTACACACTAATTAGTTATATCATTATGATATCAGGCACTTATATCATTATGTGTTAGACACTAATTTGGTATGTAATTATGATACCAGTTGCTAATTAGGTAAGTAATTATGATACCAGTTGCTAATTAGGTAAGTAAGTATGATACCAGACACTTATATCATTATGTGTTAGACACTAATTTGGTATGTAATTATGATACCAGTTGCTAATTAGGTAAGTAATTATGATACCAGTTGCTAATTAGGTAAGTAATTATGATACCAGACACTTATATCATTATGTGTTAGACACTAATTAGGTATGTAATTATGATACCAGTTGCTAATTAGGTAAGTAATTATGATACCAGACACTTATATCATTATGTGTTAGACACTAATTAGGTAAGTAATTATGATACCAGTTGCTAATTAGGTAAGTAATTATGATACCAGACAATTATATCATTATGTGTTAGACACTACTTTGGTATGTAATTATGATACTAGGTACTGATTAGGATTGCAATTATGATACCAGACACTTATATCATTATGTGTTAGACACTACTTTGGTATGTAATTATGATACTAGGTACTGATTACTGATTAGGATTGCAATTATGATACCAGCTAATTATCAGGTATGTATTTGTGATACAAGACACTAATTTGGTATTCAATTGTGATACCAGTTGCTAATAAGGTATATAATGATGATACCAGCCAATTTCAGGTATGTAGTTATGATACCAGACACTAATTAGGTATGTTATGTTACCAGTCACTAGTTAGTTATGTTATGATACCAGACATTAGTTAGGTATGTAATTATGTTAACAGTCACTAATGAGGTATGCAATTATGATACCAGTTGCTAATGAGGTATGTAATTATTTTACCAGCTAGTTTTCAGGTATGTATTGTGATACCAGAAGCTAATTAGGTATGTTATGATACCAATCACTAGTTAGTTATGTTATGATACCAGACACTAGTTAGGTATGTTATGATACCAGCCGACTATCAGGTATGTAATTATAATACCAGACACAATTTTGACACCAGCTTATTATCAGGTATGTGTTTGTGATACCAGGCACTAATTAGGTATGCAATTATGTTACCAGTTGATACTTTGGTAAGTACTTATGATACCAGTTACTAATTAGGAGTGTAATTATGATACCAGCTAATTATCAGGTGTATGTTTGAGATATGAGACACCAATTTGGTATGCAATTATGATAACAGTTTCTTATTAGGTATGTAATCATGATACCAGTCAATTTTCAGGTATATATTTAAGATCTCAGACACTAATTTTGTATATAATTATTATACCAGTCCCTAATTTAGTATTTAATTATAATACCAGTCCCTAATTTGGTATATAATTATTATACC
This sequence comes from Argopecten irradians, assembly GCF_041381155.1. Taxonomy (NCBI): domain Eukaryota; kingdom Metazoa; phylum Mollusca; class Bivalvia; order Pectinida; family Pectinidae; genus Argopecten; species Argopecten irradians. Next base: position 81,994 of record NC_091140.1, read on the forward strand.
AGTCATTGATAAGTTATATAAGTATGATACCAGTCACTTATTAGGTATATAACTATGATACCAGAAATTAGTTAGTTATGTTATGATACCAGACATTAGTAAGGTATGTTATGATACCAGACATTAGTTAGGTATGTTATGATACCAGACATTAGTTAGGTATGTTATGATACCAGACACTAATAAGGTATATTATGATACCAGACATTAGTTAGGTATGTTATGATACCAAACACTAAGTACATGTATAATAATATTAATTGACACAATGACTTAGATGACAATAAATAAGGATGTAGCTATAATACAATTTAGTACATGCATGGAATTGTTATACTTCACACTATCGAGTTTTTATTTTTGAAATTTGATCATTTAGTTCCTAGACACATTTCTATACCTCCTCAGTTCCAAGTGCTGGGACTAACTGGAGTAGGTGGGGGATGTTTTGAATTAGTATTTTGTCACTAGATTGGGATAACTTGGCGAATATTCTTCCATCAGCTGTCCAGAAGGAATCGATTTCTTTTTTCCATTTCGCTTTACCCAGTAGCTGTACAATCGACTGACGTTTTTTGGTTAGATCCTCTGTTAAGTAAACTTTATCTCTATCGTTTTTCAGTCTGCGCTTATTTTTGAAGACTTCATTTTTCACATTCCAGCTTCTGAAGCGACATATGATCTGGTACTTTCCATTTCTATTTTCCCTTCCAATAATATGGGAGCGATATATATCATCTCTTCCAATGTTAACACCAAGTTTTGACGTACATATTTCAATAATTTTGGGATCTGAGAATTTCTTTTCTTCGGCGGTAAGTGCGACATTATGGAACCGTAAACTGTTTCGGCGGCCATATTGTTCGAGTTCCTCGATCTTGTCATCCAAGAGGGTTGTGGCCTTGGTTAAATCATTGCTGAGTTTCTTTACGTCATTCTCAAGGGCTACACATTTTTTTGTGAGTGATTCATTGCATGATGTAAGTTTTACGATGACCTTGTCTTGGGATTCTAACTTATCTTTCAAGGGCTTGACAATCTCGTCCATGGTGGTTTTAATTATGGTCTGGATTATTTCTTGCATGTAAGGTACAAATGCTTGGGCCCATACAGGTGCTATTGTCTTTATCAGATTAGGATCTGAGAGTGTTGATTGAATAATAGCATTCATGTCCACTATTTTTCCTTTACCTACATCGATTCTATTGGTCATCAGTGGGTTAGAGAGAGACCGTGCATGGCAGGTTCTATCAGAATGCCGAGGGTGGTCAGGGGCATTCGGAGAGGTTTCAAATTTACGTTTATATGGATTGTCTGTATCGGAAGTATTTTCAACATTTGACATCTCTGGGAGTATCAGGGCACACAAGTGTCCGTGCCTTAACTAAAGTTGTGCAAAATGGCGGTCAGTGGAGCGTTACGCGCACAATGGATTTGTCATTCAAAGTGTTTTTAACTGGTAATCAGTAAGCATCACAGACTAGTTTTACCTCTATCTGTTCCTTCCACAACTAAATGTCTCACTTCATCACAGTTTATCACCTATGTCTGCCTTAGTAAGCTTGTATTCACATAATTTTGGCTCTCTGAAGTGACGATACGTCTGCTCAAGTCGCCATCTTGAATTCCGTCAGATTGCATCCCCAACATTCTACTCATGGCATATCAATTTGTGTTACATATAACATTACATTTTATGTACATGTACATACACTACATATGTATTAAGGCCTGATGCAGGTAGAAGTTAGAGGGGTCACATATCCGCCATCATAGGTATATATATAGTTACAATGTTCTCTAATAAATTAATATAACTAAATCCCTTCTCTTAATCTCAAGAAAACATATTTAAGCAGTCCGTTCCGTGCGATTTTTGTAGTACGACTTAAAGTTGTATTGCTGCTAATTTCACTGTAACGATATGTAACTTAAACATTTGATATTTAAACATTGACATGTAACTTGATGATTTAGCTCCCCAAAAGCATATGTCGGCCTATAAGAGAGCCGAAATCTATGAATCATATATTCCTGGTTTTGAATAAAGCGCCTTCAATCACCGCCATGTTCAGTGACTTCGGGTTTTGTCGGATTCCTAATCGTATCACGTGACTGACGTTCGACACGACCTGCACGTGGTGAGCCAGGTAACTAGCGTAAGCACACATGTGTTTGTTTACGTTTTCCTTCTGGCCTATATGAGCAAATCATGCTAGTATATCTCCACAGATTGAGTATTTGAAACATCCAATTTACACATTACCGTAAAATGTTGTGTGTATCAAAGATTGTAATGTGCGAGCATTATTTTCTTTGTAGATAGAGTCTGATGAGGTCGACCACATATTTTGTTTATGAAAAATTGTTGATATTTTCTCTTGGTTTCACAACTCTCGTTTTACTTCGAGATTGTCGCGATGATGTTCGGAAGAGTTCGGAATGATTCGGCATCTTTCGAGCCTATTTTTCACGTGTACACGTTAAAAAGATTTTTTACTTTTATAATTAAAGATACTTCCAGTGCTGCAACTTTATGAAAAGTGGTAAAATTAGAAAGTTTAAACCTCAGACAGACGGAGAAAAATATGTATAACACTTAAACAGTTTTCACTATGACAAAAAGAGCGAAAGTTATAGACCATACAACTTTAAGACCCTTAGTTCGTTTTCAAATACTGTTTTCACATTAACTGAAACCTATTTACGTTTTTGATCACTGGTATGAAATGCCTTATAAATTGAGTATCCTATTAATGTTAACAATATATTGGTTTCGTAGTGTGCTAATTGGTTCATTTTATATCCAGTTATGATATTTTTTAATTTCTTCAAAATTACTGTGTATCCAAAAGAATTAATTGATTCTTCTATATTGCTCCAAAATTCGTCAAAGTATTTGCATTCAATGTATAGTGAAGATAGTTTTCTCCTACGTGATATACGTTATAAAGATTACATTCCTCAATTTTCCATTGTTTTAAGTGTTTATTGTTTTGAAACATGGTATATTTTGCTTGATGATTTACCACTGTTTTTTACAGAGTTTTCACTGATTAATTTTCTTATCCATTCCGCTGGGATTGCTTTCTTTATTTGGGTTATTTCACTAATCCAGTTTCGTTTATCCAATAATTTTGTGTAAATAATAACTTCGTTTATCCTCATTTCTTCATTAATGACATCGTCGACTGTATAAGTCCACTACGTGCCCAATTTTTGCTAATTAGAACTTTCTTATTTAATTTTATATTTTGTTCCCCCAGATAATCTCTCTTCGAATATCTGCATAGTTTAAGCACTGTTTTTTACTACCTCCTCCTGATTTCAATCACGAATTCAAAATTGATTGATAGAAGTCAGGAATATTCATATGTTTAGGAATATTATTTGTTTATTTATCTTAAATATGAGTAAGTTTTATCCGAAATTGCTTTGGGAATAAGTTTCCAGTTTTCATTAGAGTCACTTATTAATCGTTTAACCCACTTAACGTTTAACATATCGATGTGCGATTCAATATCACGAATACTCAAACCTTTGATATTCATGTTTTCCTATTAATGTTTTCCTTTTTACTTTCTCCCTTTTCCCTTCCCATATAAATTAAAATAAAGCCTTTTCTAATTGCTTTAATAAGCCTATGCTTATTGCTTGAACGTTAATGGCGACTTTGTTTATATTATTACAGCCTGTAATGGCTTTGAGTACCCTTTCTTCTGTGATGTCTATGTTGACAATTACCCCTGCTCGATTCGTTCTGAAAAGCGGCTACCGGCGTACGCCGGTCATGTGACCGGACTTACCTCTCGATATCCTTATCTAGGATGGCATTGAAAAAGTTTACACCGCTGTCGTCCGCCATTTCCTCGCTTCGGGTAGCAGTGTACATCTAGAACGAATGGCCATGGGTGAGATTTTTATTAAGCAGAAAGCCTCTGTTTTTATATATGCATAAAAAAATAATAAATGTATATATCCTAAAATTGGTGATTTCAATCTAGAGACAATCCGTAGTGACACTAGAGATTGCGCAAAAGTTTAATTTTATACCTATATCGAAATAGGTTCAGTTCCGCTCTCCTGACAGTGGTGCTTGGTTTTAAACTGTATTCAAAAAACATCTCCTAGAGGGGGTGTAATTTTGGGTTGAAAATCCCAATTTTTTGCAATTTTTCAAAAAAAAAAGTAGTTACCATGGTTTTTACAGGTTCTTAAAACAAACAAAAAACAGACCTGTCCAAAAATGAACTCTGCATGACAATTGCAAATTTTGTTTAGATTAAAAATATATATACTTTTATATAGGTGTTATTTAAGGTTAAAAAGTTGTGTATACATAATTATAGCCTGCACATTATTTTGCCGAAATTTTCAAATCTACTGTACACTGCTACCTCGAGCTCCCCCTAATGCCGCCGCAGCGCCCTCTAAGTCAAGGGTATGCAACCCCTGCGCACCCCGATTCCGTTAACCAGCATAACCGGCGTATTCCATCATGGCGGACATTTCTTCAGAGCTTTAGGCCGTTTTCGATTATACGGTTTGAGTCGTTTGACTGGTTGGACCTAGTTGTTCGTTTATTAATTAAAGACGGACCTGGGAATTTTACCTTGTCTTCAGACGAGCCTAAGCAAAGCCCTCACATGCCTGTATCAAAAACTGCAGGTCCGTCAGGATTTATACTTGAAATAATGACTTTAACCATTAGTCGAACCGGTTGTCCGGAATAAACGAAAACGGCCCTAGTAACATTTTGATTTTTGCATCAAACATAATCAAAGACTGAATTTAAGTTGATCTAATAGATAGCATGGTATTTTAATTTAATTAATAATATGTTATGGTAGACATTTATTACGCTAAACTTACCGTTAGCACGAGTACGAAAAATACTTCGATGTACGTTTACAACTTTCATATCAGACAAATTAAAAGCGATTAAATAGTCGACGCATGTGCGTGGTTGTCTCTGTTTCATAATAAATGAGTGATTGTTTTTCAGATAGTAATAGTAGAGTAAATAATATAATGTGTACTTGGAAAAAAGCGATATTGCCAATAAAAAATAGCTTTCAAATATTCGTATTTTTCAATTCCGGGCCAAGAACTTTAAAAAATTCAAAAATCATCACAGGTTAATATCAATAGGATATCGTGACTGGATAATGTCATGTTGTTTCGCCTTTTGGAAAATGAACAACCCTTCCATTCTCATTTTTTCTTCATCGTGCATGCTACTCTGTATAATATACACGTGTATGCTGTTTTATTCTTCAAAAGAACAAATATAAGAAATTGCATCATACTACATTAATCTCTTGTGTTGAAGTTTTTTTATGAAATAGAAAACATATATGGTGGCCTATTTCGGCCATGTTGCATTGTCGCTCCTCACAAAATCGCTCCGCGCGTTCCTGTTGTAATGCACATTTGATGTAATGTATGGTGCATTGTAATTTATATTGTAGAATTACATACCTATTATATGAAATAATTTTCTAGCATTACAGCTTGGAAGTTTATTAGTCATCACAAGACAATACGCGAAGCAATAGTGAGATAATGCGCGGAGTGACACTGCAACGTTACAAAAATACACTGTCGGTGCGACAAATCTAATTTTCTCGCTAAATCGCACAGTCAGGGCATTTATGTCGCTCCAAGCACTGTCAGGTCGACTGAATTACCATATATGGAACAGACAAAATTCCTGTGAGAGTTATTCCCCTTGTAGCCATGCACGTGATTTGTACGGATATTGATCGATGGAAAGTGTGATTTTTGAATGGTATCCGTTTACTACGCTTAGCAACGCGTAGTATTTTCAGGGGGGAACTGTCTTTAATTTCCCCTGCGAACCACAATTTTGCTGGTTTTATTTTTAAATGAAATCCATCGTGTGGATTAATAAAATATTAACATTTTCACCGCACGCCGATTTCGGGAAATTCGGCGTTTGTTAACTATAATGATTTAAATCTACTGTTTTATATTACAGCTAATGCAAACCAAACTATCAGTACGTTATCAGACCTTCCATAATAAAGTGAACAGTCGGGCAAGGATGGCTAAAGTCGGTAAAAATGGTGTGAATGTATCCAGTATAATTTCTTATGAAATAGAAAAATAAATCTGTCTGCGTACGAAGAAATTAATTTAAAGTATAGGAATCCTAAAACGTCCTCCCGGCTGACTATATCCGTGGTTACATTTACACGCAGCCTCGCTTTCAATGGTTTCAACTTTCCTTTACTTTAATGGTCAGAACTGGGAAACGCAAGCAGAACTTGACCGTCGTATTAATATGTGAGAACTTTTGGAAGGCCAATGAACGCATTTAGACTGGTTTTCTTTGCCCGAGTATTCACTTTAACTATAAACAAACTCCATAAACAAATGTTGAATTGATATACAAAATACATTACAAAATTTATTTGTCACAAATTATTTTAGATTTGCTGTTAGTTTACTTTTATAGTATTTTGTTTCATTTTTACGATACATTCACCGCATATCTTTTTCAAGAAATATGACGGTTTGGAAAAGGTATTTGAATTAAGAGTTTGTGATGATCAGAAACATATTAGAAAGGCATAAGATATTAAATTGTAAAAAAAATTGTTCATTAAATATACATTAAAATTTAGCTACGACACTTTACGGATCCGGTCGAATGTTACATGTAGTTGTAGCAGGGTCTACTTCAGGGTTCTGTGTATATAGGTTATATAAGCCTGTACGCAGAAAAGTTCCAATGAGCAGAAGGTATTACTCGTTAAAATGCCCTCGACATAGATGAAGAGGTCTACGAAGAGGGCTCGACTACCGGGAACATCAGTGCGACGTGTAGGGCTTGTGCATAAGACGAAAGTAATAGAACACGTCGATCTAAGGTGCGCTCTAGATCAGTATATTTATCTTTTGACGACATATATTGATATTACACATAAACATATCAATTACTGTAATTCTTCGTGTATTCAGAACGTCGCATGGTAGAATGTGGTTTTATAGAAAGATATTGAATAACTTTCTCGTGCGATATAAAACATGTGACGTGAAACTTAAAAAATGCAAAAAAAGAAAACTTTAAATTTTAAATGATTTGAGAGATTTTGTAATGTATTATATGTATATTACAAAATATTTGGGCATTTCAATATAATGCATATTAAAGATGCTCCACCGCAGACAGAACATAAATTATATTCATCATTTGAACAATAATTGGTGTTTAATCGTGTATATATATGTCTAATTAACACAAACAAATAGTATGAAATAATTTAGTTGGCCTTTGGTGGGTGCGCAATCAGTACTTCATTCCATATAGGATATAGTGCCACCGAATTTTTTCGGGATGCAATTAATTATTTTTTATATTTTTAACTTGAAGTAAAATGAGAAGCTCAAACTTTTCGATGGTGGTAACTTTTGTAACTGAAGAAAAATACTAAATCGTCTGCTCCTGTTTTTCGTAGTGAAAAAAATGCCGTTTGTCAGCGGTGGAGCATCTTTAAGTACATGTAGTAGTCGAACAGATACGTGAAGTATAATAGATTAATGATCTTTATTCACAGTTAAAATTGAATAATTAAACACGTATTAATTATTTTGTTAGCTGTATTATAGATATATGTTTATTTTAAAATCACTTTTGCATTTCCCGAAATCGGCGTGGGGTGAAAATGTTTATAATTTATTAATACACACGATGAATTTCATTTACAAATTATATCATCAAAATTGTTGTTCGCAGCGGAAATTAAAGACAGTGCCCCCTGAAAATACTACGCGTTGCTATGCGTAGTAAACGAATTCCATTCATAAATCACATTTCTCATTGACCAATTTGCATACAAATCAAGTGCATGACTACAAGGGGAATAACTCGCACAGGAATTTTGTCTCTTCTATATTGCATTGGGCCACACGCCAATCATTATTTGTTTTTACTAAAATTCAACAGATCGCTGAAGCACCGATTAGTAAAGCATCTGTTATCTTAATAAATTGGGTTTAAGTTGATACCTTGGTGTGGCTTGCTGTAACTTTATGTAAACTATTTTATTAATTTATTACTTACTACATGTCACTAATAGATTTTTTCCCGATGTCTTGACATAGGAATTAACAATGCCCGTACAATTATATTCACTTTTGAGCATTCTTTCTGAATTATGTAACTGTACATATAATTCTATTTTCTTATGTTACACTCTGAATTACATGTGTTTGACTATTTTGTTATTGATAAACAATCCAAGAGAAGTCGTTGAAATTTTATGTACTTGGAATAAAACATTTAATTTTTATATACATTATGTTTACAAATTTTATTTTAATCAGACTAATAGAATGTAAATGTACAGGCATTTGGTTCTATAAAATGCCGTGACACCGTACGTATTACACTATATAGAGAAAAATATCTATAGAGCAAAACCTGGGCTATATATATATCTAAGTCTATACATCACTGCACATTTCGATGTATTCGCTTCATAAATCAGGGGCGTAGGAAGCGGGGGGGGCATGGGGGGCAACTGCCCCCCCGTTCCCCAGGACGGGGGGGGCAAACATGTCTTTTTTGCCCCCCCCCCCCCCCCCCCCCATTTTCGCCGACTGAAATTTTCTAAAAAAGCTTATTTGAAAGAAAAAAGGGTCCTCCTGCACATTTTTCGTACTTCATTCTAGAAAATTTTCCGCTGCGCGGCGCATTTCCTAAAAGGTTCATGCACATAATGTCAAACCTTAAATTGTAAAAATTCAATACACACAAACTAGACTAAAAATGTCCATCAAGGGATTCTATGTACTATTTAAAAAAAATGTCTCTTAAAAGATCAATTTGTTTATATGTCTTAGCGAGACAATTAATTCATTTTTTTCTGTTACACAACAATGTACCGATGGTGTGAAGCCGGTATATTCAGATCGAGTAGGGTTCCATAATGTTATGACGACACAATTATCATTTCTAAATGCAGGTAGCTTTAAATCGAAAAATTACCATGTTAAGAACGCTTTATAATCATTAAACTTTATCGTAAAACTCATCTCAGCCATTCTAAATCGTAATTTTTTTCCAGGGGGAGACCCCCCGGACCCCCTTAACACCGAATTCTCGCGCCTTTGGGCGCTTGCAAATTCATCAAAATGCATCGAAAAACTCATCTAAGCCATTCTAAATTGTAATTTTTTCCCGGGGGAGACCCCCGGACCCCCCAAACACCAAATTTCTCGTGCTTTCGGGCGATCGCAAAATCATCAAAATACATAAAACTCATCCCGGGGGTCACCCTCAGACCCCTAATAAAACACCAAAATCTTGCGCCTTCGACGCTCACACGCTAATTTGGCCAATTTGCGTATTCGTTAATTTCCTTTTAGCGACCCCACTGTCTATAAATGTGTACAAGGATTAAATTTAGTGATATATGAAAAATGTACATAAAGCATATATTATATGGTTTGGGAGTTGAATTAATTTCCTCCTGTAGGTGTGGCGGGGGGGGGGGGGGGGGGTTACAAAATATTGAGGACCTTTGCCCCCCATGACGTTTCATCTTCCTACGCCACTGTAAATGAATATCTACATATACCTGTGTGCATCAAAAGAGGTTTCAATTCCTGTCCGTTAATGAATACAATAAGAAAATCATAATGTTTGGAGAATTTATGTCTGAACGGAATGAGTTTTGTTTAAAGAGAGTTTCGTCAACAAATATCGAGCAGGGGTATTCGGGGAAAGGGAGGTAATTCGACATCTTGGTCTTTGACAAATACACTTGCAAAATAGCTGTTTAGTGTATCGGTTGTTTCCTTGCTGTTGGTTGTTAGTTCGCCATTTTTTTACTTCTCCTCTAGTTGATTTAACTCTGGGTTTGGATTTGACATGAGACCAAAATAGTGTTGGATTTGTTTTGATCTTCCCGGCTGGTCTTTTTCATAGTTCATAGTTTCATTGTTTTGTAGCAATGTTGACTGAAGAGATCCGTCTCAAATTTCACTATGTAGATTCCCCTAGGGTCCTAAGAGTGTCATACTGATTTTGAGACTGATAGAAAAAAATAATATGGCCACCAGGCAGCCATCTTGGATTTTGGCAGTTGATGATTGTTACGCTATTTATCAGAAATTCCTGACGGGTTGTCGCAAATTTCACATGCAGGTTCCCCTAGGGCCCTATGAGTGTCATGCTGATTTTGGGACAGATCGGTAAACAAGATGGCCGCTAGGCAGCCATCTTGAATTTTGATAGTTGATGTTTGTTACCGCTATTTCTCAGAAAGTATTGATGGGATCATTCTCAAATTTCATATGCAATTCCTCTAGAACCCTAGTTGTGCATATTGCATTTTAGTACCGATAGAAAAATACTAAATCGCCTGCTCCTGCTTTTGATAGTAAAAAATGCCATTTGTCAGCGGTGGAGCATCTTTAAAGTTATACTTGAATAATTGTTACTTTGAACTTCATTTATTTGGGGTTTTATACCAACTGCGGGGCGCGGGGAAAATGCCACACTTTGCGGCTCATTGTTTTTTTTTATATATATTTTATTCTATCACAAGGACATACATTTATTTATTCCATGTATAATTATATACACTTACTTTCAAAATCATGAAATGGAATCTGTGACATGCCCTTGTTACAGTGACATATATATACCGGAATATATAGAGAATACACAGTTAGTTATCTTACAATACTATGTTTTGGTGCGATACTTAGGAAAGCTGGCATGATGTGGTTCATTAAATGACAATAACTTTACTAAATTTTCAAAGTCTGTGAACATAGAGTTAATTTGGTATTTAGACAAGAAAGTTGTTCTTTCAGTAGAATTTAATGTAAACCCGATGATGGCAAAATATGCATTACCGGTTCTGGCGAGGTATCTTTTTTGTCCTACCAGCGTTAATTTCTAGGTTATGATTGCTGGTCCTAAGTTTTGCCAGTAATTTTCGAAATTTAAAATTTTGCAAAAGAAAGATAACATTCCCCTTTCTAGTTTTGTTTAAGTTTACTGTATAGAAATAGTTTATTACTACAATCTAAAAGCTGCATTTTGCTTGAGAAGATAATGTCAAATCTACACTGTATAGATTTTCAAATGACCGTTTTAATCCGAGTTGTTCCTTCCTACTGAAATTTCAACTTTTAATGTCAAATGTGATGTTATTTTCATTGATAATACTTGATATGTAGGAAAACCACGAATATGATCCACTTTCATGAATTTTTTTACTGACCTTCAAAGCTTCTTCTACAAAATTATCAATGTCATCTTGTGATATTCTAGCCAAATAACACAATGCTTGAGTATTAATGAAACAGTCTAGTGTATATTGTCCTAATTCAGCCCTGGAAGCAACATTTACTGCATACTTTCCAACCCCAAGGGCCATTTTGCAAATTTTTTGTTCAAGTGCTGTTTTATCTATTTTTGAAAAATCGTCAAATTATTCACACGCACTCTTTTATTTGCATTTGCAATTTTACTGTAAAAGTCAGCATACCATATTTCAGAATTGTATGTTAAGATAGGTGTATTATTAGGGACCTATGAACAAGCTTGAATTTAATGTCGCCTAGTGTTGACTATTTAGAAAAAAATCTCATTGGTTACATTTTAGCATTTGAAAAGCTACTTTCTATTTCTATTTTTTAAGTATCTGCTTAAAGATCATATCCACGGCCAGTATTTTTTAACTAATTTAAAAGTGTGTACAAAAATCGATACCATGCCAAATATGTGAAGCAAACTCAAAACATTTATCCTGTCACAAATTTGAAATGTTTTCTACAAAATCACATTGTTGTCAAACTAATTTAGCAAATATATTAAAAATGGATATAACATAAAGAATGAATCCTTTTTTATTACCAAAAAAATAATTTAAAAAATCAAAAATACGCTCAAAAGTTGGATACATGGGTCCCCTTGACACATACATGTAACCAAAATATTGTTAGAAATTATCTTTTTAGACCCTTTCTTCCTTTTTTTACAAAGGCAAAATAGATAAAAATTTCACATAAAGGAGAAATATACTCGGACCTTTAAGACTGCAAAATTTGAAAAAAAGACTCCTATTATATAAATTCTTTGCATGAAGATCAATTTTGACGTGAAATTTTATTTTTATTTTTCATAAGAAATTGTACTGGATATATCAACACTATTTTTACCGACTTTTGTTTTCCTTTACCAGACAATTCACTTTAAAATTGACGTGGCAAATTTTGTCTCGAATTCAAAATAAATGTTGATTTTCGTAATGCGAGTCCTCAAATAATGTTTGCCGCCGTCATCATAATTAGCGTGTTGGTTTACTCTCACTGCACAGATGGCAAAACAGGGAGATGAACTGTTAACATGGATTACACACGGCATTCATTTATAAGGATCAAGATTACACTGAATACTTAAAAACAAATGTCTTTAACTTCTAAATTAATTTTGGTCAAAGAGGTTACCCCAACAGTATAGACAAGATACATAAATGTATGTTCTGCTTCGTACCTTTTCCGAACATAAATTATTTCATTTCTAAATATTTTAATTAAAATAAGAACACAAGACTGACATTCTTTTGAACGCTGTATTAGGCTGCTGGATTGGTATTAGTGGATGAGTATAATGTACATATCTGAGTCCCAAGGGCTTTTGTGAAACCAAGCGAGCCACCCAACCTGAAAAATCCTGCAGTGCAGGTTAGCAGGAGGTGCACCAGTACTCAATGCTTAAGATTTCAAATACTGGATTTAAGATGACCGCGAAAACAAAAATATGACCGAATAAGATCATCTTTATTAAATAGTCTTTACACAAGAAACATCCAGTGGACATTTAGAAACATCTGTAGATGCTGTATTAACACTGTAACCTCCAAAATAGGACATCTCCGTAATGTTTGGTCCAATGTATGCTGGTCCTCTAGGATCCTACACCAAGTTTAAAACATTGCAACTTATATACACAGAAATCATTCCAAATTCTACAACAGAAAAAACATCATTAGTTCCTGCACAAATATAGACAATGCTGTCAAATCACTTTGATATTGTAAGTCTCTGATACCTGGTAATTGCCAATAAAATTGTTTGAAATTGAACATGAACACATGCAACTTACTATAAAACAAACATTCTGACGATTAAATTATAATGACTGTATATATAGAACTAGATATCACACCTTACATCTGGAATTTATAGAAATCCAGAAATTTGCGATTTGTCCGAATGTCAATCAAAAAGCCATATTTCCCACAGACTTCAGACCACTGACATTCTAATATTACCATGATCTGATAATTAGGTACATTGTATTGAAATATTTTAAAGCTTTTAAGGATGCTCTGGTGAAAAATTGTTTTTTTTCTGATGACTTAACTGTTTTTCTAATATAGATTTCTGGAAAAGGGAGTTCATATCAAAGTTGACAATGGAATAAAAGGAATATGATAGTGTGCTTGATTTTGAGCTTTTACATTGCATGAATCGGATACTTATTTGATGTGAATTAGTGCAGTGGCATTTAATTATATAAGTTCATTCTATAATTAAATATTATTATGAAAGACTAAGCATGTTAATTTTTTGCAGAACTTATACAATCCGAAAACAGGAAAAGAATTTAGAATTTGAAAATTGCCCCTTTACCTGCCAAATTTTGAAGATAAAAATGTTTTTTTTTTTACAATTTTCACAGATTCAGCACTTCACAGCAAAAAGTGCAGGTCAAAAGATAACAAGTTGCTGTTTCTAAAACAATCATGAAAATAGAGGGTCAGTGTGCTGAATTTTTTCATACGGATACAAAAGTTGTTATTTTTTTCAGCTATTTTTGTTAAAAATTTAAATTATTTTTAGCTTCATTAAAATGAAAACCCAATAGTTTTGAAACAAAATAATAAGCTTTATAGATTGTGGGACAGTACTTCGACAAAACATTTTCTAATTTAGAACGTTTAAATTTGTATAATAATATTGTGGAGACAGTGCCAATTGAACAAAATAGTTCAATTATCAAGAGATCCGGTGAATATGTACCACTGAAATTCCTATTTCAGATACTGTTCTAGTACTGTATGGAACCTGCCTCAAAATGATCACTCATTGCAAATTAAATTACCATGATACAGTCTCGCTCTAAAGAATATTGAAAACAAATAAAATTGATTCCTTAAGATAGCAGGGTCATGATAAGGTAGACAATTTATGGTTTGTTTCGTGTAGACGCTTGATTATTTACAGATGCCTCAATGCAAGCATGTAATTATGCTGAACATGGTGCATCTTTTGAAATTATTCATAAATCAAATGTACTTAATATTTTGAAAATAACAGTTATAACCTCCATAATCTAAGTTTGTGATTTTTTGTTCACTACATATTGATTAAACGCTGTTATAAATTTAGGATTGAAAATATTGACATCTAGGTGATATCTAAAAGGAAGATAACTACTTAATTGAAAATCGTAATCAATGACATAATGTTATAATTCTTGCTACATTTTGGTTTTCTATCAAAATTTCCATCATGTTGATAATTCAATGATTATTGTATTACCATGATTTTCTTGGAAAAATTTATTTTAGCATAAGAAAAGCTATATTCTGGTCTACAAGACAGATGGTCATAATAGCTCAAACCAGTATTTGTAAAAGAAAAAAAATTGAAATTAACACTTATTTCCAATAAAATATTTTCAATTTACTTTTTTCGTTTTCAATTAACTTACTTTATTTAATCAAAATTACAAATTAATCACTAAACAATAATATATACAATTTTGAAATCTATGGTTATATTATCAACTACAGAATATAGGAAAGAAGTCCTTTGTAGTGAGAATGTGAATTAGTAGTTTTAATGATAGGGTCAGTTCGTACGCGCCTCCCATGTCGGTCCAGTCAAGTCGTTTGTGTCCTGTCAGTTGGGAGGTTTTTCGTCAATGTCTTGTAGAGTTAGTATAAGGATTAAAGAACTTCACTTTTCTATATTCTTAAAATAAATACTATAAAACAAAATTTGGAAAACAAGTTACAATTGCTCAAAAAACAAGACATCATATCAGATAGTTTTTTTACTGCAATGGCTATCTTCAAACTTTGCATAAGATAGATTATGCAGGACATTTGGAAGATTATTCATTATAAAAATGATTTTCAAAAATATACTGGTTAATGTAAGAGCTAAAAATGATCCTACTGGCTCTTATAGACTAAAACATCACATTAAAGATGCTCCACCGCTAATAACTGGTATTTTTTTCACTATCAAAAACAGGAGCAGACGATTTAGTATTTTTCTTCAGTCACAAAAGTTACTTACTTTACACCATTACCGCCATTGAAAAGTTTGAGCTTCTAATTTTACTTCAAGTTAAAAATATTGAAAAAGAATTAATTGCATCCCGAAAAAAATCCGTGGCACTATATTCTATATGAAATGAAGTACTGATTGCGCATGCACCATAGGCGAAATAAATTATTTCATATTCTTTTTAGTGTTAATTAGGCATATATATACACGATTAAACACAAATTATTGTTCGAATGATGAATATCACTTATGCTCTGTCGGCGGTGGAGCATCTTTAACAAACATGTCTTTATTGTTATTATCTAAAATTCTTCATTATTTGGAAAATACTACTACATGAAATTGTATAATTGGAAAATAAAAGCAGAGAAAAGAATTTAGAATTTCATCTTCTGCAATATTAATATGATTGTGTTATCAAACTAAACATTACTTTTAAATTATGGAAGTTTCTGTTTTGATGAAAAAGTAGGTTTTCTTCTTTTGAATGAATAAATGTGCTACAATGCTTCTTCCCGAGTCTCCCTTGACACAAGCCCTCTTTTGACCCCTGGCACTATAGTCTATAAAGTGGTAAAGAGAGTGGGAGGACTGGTTTGACGTTGTCAGTATAATGTAAAAGGTTGGGTGTGCTTGTTTGGTATCTTTAGTGAGATGCTCCAGTGAGATAGCACTATAAAAAGTTACTAAATGGCACAACGCTTAATATACTGCGGCCTCCCAAAATTTTGTCTGTGTAATAAATATCTACGACATGTTCTCTGTCTACAATAACTAATCTATTAAATTGTGATTGTATATATTATTAACAAAGTTATATATTCACCATTTACTTGAATATTCATTTGTCAATAACTCTATAATCTGACTGAATGTAACATAAAACAGATGTACTTACTACTACATGTTTATTAACAAATTGTTTTGCAAAATATTTTTCTCATAATTTTAAAATAGCATATTATGACTTTATTTACACAAACATTATTATAATGTGATATTGTAATCTTCAGTAATCTTCAGAGGAAATAAAGACTATTATTATTACCTGAATGGAGCTCTGTTCATCACTAATGGTCACTATCAAGGAACGTCTGCCATTGGTTGTCACTATCCTGGTGGTTGTCTCTAATTCCTGGTGGTTGTCACTATCCTGGTGGTTGTCTCTAATTCCTGGTGGTTGTCACTATCCTGCTTATTAGCCATCTTGAACTGAAAAACATATTGTATGATAAATAAAGCAAATAAATAAAAAAAAAATTATTTGGAAAATCATTATCATTACAATATAATAACAAGAGGCCAAATAATGCTCAAAAATGTGTTTTCCCCATATAAACTATGGTAAACTTAACTCCCTCCCCAAATTTTTGAAGTTTAGCCTATTTGACCCCACCCCTAAGGCCCCAGGGGGTCCGTCATGGAAATTTGTTAAAATTATTCAATGACCATCTTATACTGATAATTCTGACAAAATTTGACGAAGTTTCAATTAATTACATTACAAATTATATATTATAAATTACAAATAACCAAATAATGCTCAAAATGTATTTTCCCTATATAAACTATAATAAACTTAACCCCCTCCCCAAGGGAAAATGAGAGACCCCAGGGTCATATAATTCACAATTTTTATAAAGAGTATCTATGAAAAGTATTTGGTTCTACCACATCTGTGAGTGAAGAATAAGACTTTTAGTCAATTTTACCCCTTTTGGCCCCTCCCACAGCCCCCTGAGGGTGTGGACCATCTAATTCACAATTTTGATTGGCCTTATGCCCTAGAAGGTTTGAGCGAAAATTCATTGAAATTGAAGTACAGAGGATTCCGCTTATATGCATAGGTCATTTTCCAGAAGATAATATACAAATAACCGGAGTATTCGAATAGGCGGAGATGACATTTTGCACCTCCGTTTGACCTCACACATATGTATGTGAATAGGCAAATAGATATCGTTTCGTTACTTGATAAATACGTAAATTATTTACACTTAAAACGAACCACAAGTAATTATTTTCGAAGTTGTAAATCGATTTTAATTGTTTAATAACAAAAAATATTCCAATATTAGATTCTTGTATACGTTAGATCGACACGTGAATATTTGAGAAACAGCTAAACGATCGATAATGCAATTAGATTGTACTAAACAGGATTGGATTTGTGTCTACAATTCTAGACCTAAATAATAAAAAATAAAAAAATGTAGTGTGGAAGAAGTCGAAAATGTAAATTGTTTAAGGACATATTAGACGTACAACAGACAACATAAAAAAGGCGATTAGAATAGGTCACCTGAGACTTTGTATCAGGTGACATAAAAAAAAGCTCGCCTCTGGACGCTTGTTAATTTAATTCAGGTTCCATTTATACAATTATAATTCAAAATCATTATAGAAATCATTATAGAAGTGTAAAATATTTGCATCAAAACCTTAGCGTTGCTATTTTGGCTCATTGGGCCTCTTTAAATTTTCAAAATCCATTATTTTGCTCCTTTAAATGATTGTCCATAGCCATCATAATGATTATAATTCAAAATCAATAAAACCAGTCAATCCATTGTTATTATGTAGTTAACTTTGTCAAAGAATTTTTTTTTCAAATACTTCAAAGAAACCTATCCTTCCTCTTATAAATATTCTATATATTTTGATAATGGATATTTTTCTTATAAAAAAACATTTTCGATTCTACCACATCTCTTCCTGTTGTCCTGGATTAAGATGTCACTGGGTGGGATTGGGAATGGTGGTAGGGGTGTTGGAAATGCAAATGAAAAATATTTAAGATTATTTAACAGAATACATTTTAATATTAAGTCAAGATAACCTATATTGATCATGTTTTCCCAATAGAACTTTACAATTAAAATATAACAAATGGTCCCTATCAAGGTATGCTTGCCATCTGTTGTTGCTATCCTGATGATTCAATCTCCTACCATTTTTTTTTTTTTTTTTATATTCAACTGAAGACAAAATGCTCATTTGTTGTCAGACTTTCATACATATATTCCAAAGGTGCATAAGCACGGGGACTTTTTGGCCTAATATCTCATGGTGTGTATGTATTTTAGTCTGTCAATAAATGAGCATGATTCTTATCCCTATCCAAAAACTACAATCACTAGGAATATGAAATCCAAATAACTAAACTTGTTCTGAAACATTTTCTATAAAAAATAAAATTGGAGTTATCCCCCTTTAATTAGTAATTATTAATATTATTATCACTATACTGTAATTAATTCAATTTATTTGTATATATAAATATATGTATTAATTAATTGCAGAATGAATTCATGTTTATACTTTAAAATAAGATCTGGAGAGGACTTAAATAGGCGCAACCTGATGTCTGATCCTATTGATGTACATAATATCAATAAAATATTGTTGAAATTGAAAAAATTGAAATTGAAATCCTGATGATGTCACTGACTCAATATGCTGATGATTGTCAATATCCAGATGTTGTCACTATTCTTAAAGTTGTCACTTACCTTTTGAGATATTTACCATTTTGGATTGCCAGCAATAGTCACCAAACTAAAACTTAGTCAAGATCCTCACAAGGCACCAAAAGAGGCTATATGCTGGAGCTGCCATTGAGGAGAAATAGTGAAAATATTCAGTATGGTGGAAAACATATATGCTGATTTAAACCAGCCAATACATTGTTTTATGTTAAAGTTTCTATCAAAATTCACAGTTACTATTAAATTCCTTGTCTTCTTTTTGAGAATGGTTAATGGACAAAAGGAAGGATGAACATGGACCACAGATTAAAAGAATAAAGCTTGTAATTATAGCAACATTCTACATAATAAGAAATAGAATCTTGTTTTATATGACCACATTACAAGTGATGATTAAAGCAGAGACTGAAGAAAGTAACAGATTTTACTAGAAAGGATATGTTCACCAGATGTTATTGTAATTAGCAGAAAATGATGATTCAGTTTTTACCTCAGAAGTAAAATACACTAGACAGATATGTCCTACCTGTAATCATGAAGTTTTTCTGTTTACCAAATTCTTCTTAACTCAAATACCAGCCTCAAACATCAAGCCGCAGACAAACTGAAAAAAAGATAAACAGTGAATTGACATTGAAATTGATTTTTAGCAGTTATCATATATTAATAACTGAAATGGTATTGATGAGTGTTTGTCTCATATTGAGTATGTATTTGATAATCTGTTTGATCAGAAAGAAACTGAGGATATTGATATTAATCAAGGGGAGACAATTCCAGACAGAAACAGATTTAACCATGAAGAAATATTTAGTGTTGCATGAAGGGAACCTCCAGAGTCCTTTTGTATAAAATAACCAAAGGTGTTTGCGTCTTAAGAAAAACATAGATAAAGTCTAAAGAAGAATGCATCATGTGACCATAACATCAAAACACAATATTTGTCACACCTACCTTTCACACCTATCATAGAAGATATATAGGACGATGACAACTTTAACACAGACCTATCAAAGAAGATATATAGGACGATGACAACCTTAACACACACCTACCTATCACATCTATCATAGAAGATATATAGGACGATGACATATAGAGATGACAACTTAACACACACCTACCTATCACACCTATCAAAGAAGATATATAGGACGATGACAACTTAAAACACACTACCTACCTATCACACCTATCAAAGAAGATATATAGGACGATGACAACCTTAACACACACCTACCTATCACACCTATCATAGAAGATATATAGGACGATGACAACCTTAACACACACCTACCTATCACACCTATCACCTATCACACCTATCAAAGAAGATATATAGGACGATGACAACTTTAACACACACCTACCTATCACACCTATCAAAGAAGATATATAGGACGATGACAACCTTAACACACACCTACCTATCACACCTATCAAAGAAGATATATAGGACGATGACAACTTTAACACACACCTACCTATCACACCTATCAAAGAAGATACATAGGACGATGACAACCTTAACACTGGTTCTGAAGCTGCTAATGATTTGGTGGCCTGGTTTGCATTGTGGGTCTGGCTAACTATATGTTGAGTATTAAAACTTAATTATAATTCTTGTGGCAGTGATGACTGACCTCTCAAATGTTGCAGTCAATGACCTTTTGCGTGAAATTGTCCTTAAACCATCTGTACTTGACCATCATGAGCCACACGATGCACTTGCTTGGTCATCCTATGTCCATTTGTAACCACTTTGGTCCAAAGCTCCTCTCCACAATCTAAAAAAGGTGTCGGTTTCCCACATCCTGTTCTCTTGAAAATAATTTCTGCTCTAAATTTTGCCAAAATACCTCCATGAAATGTTTTCTTGTAGTTAAGATCCACACTGATCCAAAATCTGGTTGTCATCCTAAAGAGACTGCAGAACCAAATGATTTCCTACAGTCAACCATGTTAACGCGTACGTTTGCCACTTCCCAGGTTCCATGAAGTTTTCAAGTCTGGTCACCCATCACTGATTTTTAAGAAGGTCATCTCACATACCTGTGAATAATTTTTTTAAGATGTATCATCTTGCTAAACTTTTAGGTAGGGGGTGCCATCTTGTGTAGTATTCCCACCAAAAATTGACCAAAATTTTCATAAACTTCATACCTTGAATACCTCCCCATGTCAGAAACAAATTTTTAAATTTCTTTACATAATTCACACTGTACAACTACATGTATTGCCCAACATACACAATAAACATATGAAACTGATAGACCTTGAATATACAATCAGCAGGCTCTGAAACAGGTTTTACCTGAAACAGGTTTTACAGAGCCTGTCTGCTACATTAAACTAATTAAAGATGAAACAGTAAGTACACATGCACTCAGAAAAATTAAGTGCACAGGTACTCAGGAAAGGAACTGCTGATAGAGATTATGGTTGATGGTCAGCTTGGACAGAAACACATGTCCTATGTTAAAGTCTTGAAATTATAGCAACAAATTCCATATAAAATGAAATAGAATCATATCTTAAATGACCACATTACAAGTGATGATTAGAAAGAAAGCAGAGACTGAAGAAGTAACAGATTTTATTCCCCAAATCTTACTGTAATAAGCAGAAAATGATAAATCAGTTTATTTACATGTCAGAAGAAAAGTACACCACATGGAAATGGATATATCCTACCTGTAATTATGGACTTGATCTGTTAACCAAATTCTTCAGGACTTGATATCACACTATGAAAAGAGAAAATAGTGAATTGACAATATAATGGATTTACTGCAATTATCATATATAAATTATTGAAATGGTATTGATTAGTTTTTTTTGTTTAATATTGAGTATATAATTGATAATCTTTTTGACCAGAAACAGGGAATATTGATATTAATCAAGGGGGAGACAATCCTAGACAATTCAACATGGAGCGTTAAGTACTCTCTTCATGGAATTTGCCTCTGTTCACTCGGCATTTATATTGGCTTTGAATGCCAACTGAAACTTAAAGATCTTCAATACTTTTATTCAGATATTCATTATAATGATTCCAACATCAATGACTTCTGTCACATTATTTCTTACTGAATAATGTATTTGATAATTGGGCCAAACCTTTTTGTCAAACATGTTCATTTTAACAAAACTCATTTTTCCTTCATTTTCACCTGTATATTGACATTCCTTCGTTAATGTCATTTTCACATTTCCTAACCCATTTCTCCTCATTAGCAAGATCTGACCTACCTGTTCGTTATTTTTCCTTCCCTCGAGTCTTCATGTGTTCTCCATTGTTACAGACTACATGCTCGTCTTCTTTGCGATCCGATAACCATCTTCTTGTTCAGTAGATACTCATCTTATTGAGTAAATGTTGTGTTGCAATTTTCGTATCTGAATTTTCCGCTTCATTTGGCACTGGAAGCCAACTTTCAAGCCTTGACTTGTGGACTTTGGTCATAGGTGCCCCGATGGTAATCCAGGCGGACTTTTTGTGATGGCAGTTCCATTTTCTGATTGAAGGACAAAGGTTCTACAGCAATCACACAGTCAAATCAATGCAGTTGTCCCCAACAGCACAGCACTACCCTTTAAAGTGTCTACGTTAACTATAAGTCGGAAAGGTTACCGATAATTACGGGGACAAATTACTCATTTTCTGTCTTTCCGTCTAGAAAAGTAATCCCGCCCTATATCAGAACACTCTAGTTTTTTTCGTTTATCCTTTTCGAGCGAGCGCCGCTGTTAGAGACAAAAACGATGAAATTGATTGCGATTGTCATAGAACCATTCTTCAATCAAATCCTGATGGTTGTCGCTATCCTGATGGATCAACAGGTCCAGATGCTGGAGCTGTTATTTGGGTCAAAATAGTGATATCATTAGTATGGTTGTAAACATAGGATATAATAAATAAGATCAGACAATGCATTGTCTATTTTCATACTTAATGTTCTATTAAGAATAGGATTTGTTTAATTTTTTTTTTCTCAAATACTTCACTTAACCTATTTTTCCTCTATTCCAGACCTATATGCCAACTTAAATATTTGATGTATTTTGAAAATGAATAATTTTTTCTTGTCAAGGGAATTTGATTTCACCACTTCTCTTCCAGTCGTCATAGTGTGGAGTGATATGGATTTGTAATAGTGTGGAGTGGAATGGATTTGGTTGGGAGTGAAGGGGGGAGGGGGCACATAGAGACTGCAATAACACTGCAGTTTAATTTTACAATTCAAATATAACTTTTCATTTGAGTTTTAATAGTAAATGTACCTGAATGGAGCTCTGTTCATCACTAATGGTCACAAGGAACATCTGCCATCTTTTATCAATAATGACTATCCTGGTGGTTGTCTCTATATCCTGATGGTTGTCACTATCTTGGTGGTTGTCTCTATCCTGGTGGTTGCCACTATCTTGCTGTATGCCACTATCCTGATAGTTGTCTTTATCCTGCTGGTGGCCACTATCCTGCTTTTTACGATGAAAAACATATTGTATGATAAATAAAGCAAATAAATAAAAAGATCCATTCTTTGGAAAATCTTTATCATTACACTATAATAACAAGAGGCTATAATGGGCCTAACGGTCACCTGAGTTTGTTTAGAATGTTTGGAAGTCTAAAGAAGACTGCATCATGTGACCATAACATCAAAACACAATATTTGTTACACCTACCTATAACACCTATCATAGAAGATATATAGGACGATGACAACTTTAACACAGACCTATCAAAGAAGATATATAGGACGATGACAACTATAACACACACCTACCTATCACATCTATCATAGAAGATATATAGGACGATGACAACTTAAACACTGGCTCTGAAGCTCAGCTAATGATTTGTGGCCTGGTTTGCATTGGCCTGGTTTGCATTGTGGGTCTGGCTAACTATATGTTGAGTATTAAAACTTAATTATAATTCTTGTGGCAGTGATGACTGACCTCTCAAATGTTGCAGTCAATGACCTTTTGCGTGAAATTGTCCTTAAACCATCTGTACTTGACCATCATGAGCCACACGATGCACTTGCTTGGTCATCCTATGTCCATTTGTAACCACTTTGGTCCAAAGCTCCTCTCCACAATCTAAAAAAGGTGTCGGTTTCCCACATCCTGTTCTCTTGAAAATAATTTCTGCTCTAAATTTTGCCAAAATACCTCCATGAAATGTTTTCTTGTAGTTAAGATCCACACTGATCCAATATCTGGTTGTCATCCTAAAGAGACTGCAGAACCAAATGATTTCCTACAGTCAACCATGTTAACGTTTGCCACTTCCCAGGTTCCATGAAGTTTTCAAGTCTGGTCACCCATCACTGATTTTTAAGAAGGTCATCTCACATACCTGTGAAAAATCTTTTTAAGATGTATCATCTTGCTAAACTTTTAGGTAGGGGGTGCCATCTTGTGTAGTATTCCCCATCAAAAATTGATAAAAATTTTCATAAACTTCATACCTTGAATACCTCTCCATGTCAGAAACAAATTTTTAAATTTCTTTACATAATTCACACTGTACATCTACATGGATTGCCCAACATACACAATAAATATATAAAACTGATAGACCTTGAATATACAATCAGCAGGCTCTGAAACAGGTTTAACCTGAAACAGGTTTTACAGAGTCTGTCTGTTACAATAAAATAATTGAAGAGGAAACAGTAAGTACACATGCACTCAGAAAAATTAAGTGCACAGGTACTCAGGAAAGGAACTGCTGATAGCGATTATGGTCAATGTTCAGTTTGGAGAGAAACACATGTGTGTTAAAATCTTGTAATTATAGTAACATATTCTATATATTTAGAAATAGAATCATATCTTAAATGACCACATTACAAGTGATGATTAGAAAGAAAGCAGAGACTGAAGAAGTAACAGATTTTGTTCACCAAATCTTACTGTAATTAACAGAAATGATAATTCAGTTTATTTACCTGTCAGAAGAAAAATACACCACATGGAAATGGATATATCCTACCTGTAATTATGGACTTGATCTGTTAACCAGATTCTTCAGGACTCGATATCAAACTATGAAAAAAGAAAATTGTGAATTGACAATGTAATGGATTTACTGCAATTATCATATATCAATTATTGAAATGGTATTGATAAGTTTTTTGTTTAATATTGAGTGTATATTTGATAATCTCTTTGACCAGAAACAGGGAATATTGATATTAAACAAGGGGGAGACAATCCTAGACAATTCAACATGAAACATTAAGTACACTCTTCATGGAATTTGTCTCTGTCCAGTCGGCATTCATATTGGCTTCGAATGACAACTGAAACTTAAAGATCTTCAATACTTTTATTCAGATATTCATTATAATGATTCCAACATCAATGACTTCTGTCACATTATTTCTTACTGAATAATGTATTTGATAATAGGACCAAACCTTTTGTGTCAAACATGTTCATTTCAACAAGTTTCATTTTCCCTCCATTTTCACCTGTGCTTTGTTCATTGACATTCCTTCGTTAATGTAATTTTCACATTTCCTAACCCATTCCTCCTCATTAGCAAAATCTGACCTACCTGTTCGTTATTTTTCCTTCCCTCGAGTCTTCATGTGTTCTCCATTGTTACAGACTACAGGCTTGTCTTTTTTGCGATCCGATAACCATCTTCTTGTTCAGTAGATACTTATTGAGTAAATGTTGTGTTGCAATTTTTGAATCTGAATTTTCCGCTTCATTTGGCACTGGAAGCCGACTTTCAAGCCTTGACTTGTGGATTTTGGTCACAGGTGCCCCAATGGTAGTCCAGGCGGTCTTTTTGTGATGACAGTTCCATTTTCTGATTGAAGGACAAAGGTTCTACAGCAATTGCACAGTCAAATCAATGCAGTTGTCCCCAACAGCACAGCACTACCCTTTAAAGTGTCTACGTTAACTATAAGTCGGAAAGGTTACCGATAATTACGGGGACAAATTACCTATTTTCTGTCTTTCCGTCTAGAAAAGTAATCCCGCCCTATATCAGAACACTCTAGTTTTTTTCGTTTATCCTTTTCGAGCGAGCGCCGCTGTTAGAGACAAAAACAATGAAATTGATTGCGATTGTCATAGAACCATTCTTCAATCAAATCCTGATGGTTGTCACTATCCTGATGGATCAAAAGGTCCAGATGCTGGAGCTGTTATTTGGGTCAAAATAGTGATATCATTAGTATGGTTGTAAACATAGGATATAATAAATATTCTGCTATTCATAGCCGCTATGAAAATAAGAAAAATACATTCAATCCCTATATAACAACTGCCTGTCTATAAACACCGGTTTTTAGACTCCTTGTGCGTTTTTACTACATAAAGACACTGTGCATAATGACCACCTGTCTAATGTGCCTAACGATTGGTCATTTTAGCCCCGTCAAGGGGCCCCAAATTGGTTGTATTATCACGTTCAGCATCCATACACATTAGGAAAATCATAAACATTTATGATGACTTAAGCTTTAAACAAGAGACAAAATAGAAACTTGCTCAAAAACTTTAATATGGAAATATGACAAATTAACAGACTCAAAAAAAAAACTAAAGGGCCCCAAATTGGTTGTAATGACCACCTGTTTATATTTACATTCCGAGTGTTTCGTCACTATATGAATCAAGCAACTGATGAAAACAAACATTTGCCTATGAAAACACTATGAATACACTATGAATACAACAATTCTCATTCATCGATCAGCTGATTTCAAACAATGCGCCAGTTTCATATCAATACAAGAGATCCCAGAGGGATCTTGGCGGCCACCCAAGAATAATTTACATCTGACAATGGAAAGATGGATCTTTTCTCTGCTTTTCAAACTTTTTCTACAAACTTCATATAAAATTTGAGAAAGATCATTTCATTACTTACTGAGATATATCGCAGTAACAAATTTCAATTATCAAAGTCCAAGATGGCTACCGGTTGGCCATCTTGTTCATCAATTGGTATCAAAATGCAATATGCACAACTAAGGTCCTAGGGGAACCTAAATATGAAATTTGAGACAGATCGTTTCAGTACTTTCTGAGAAATAGCAGTAACAAACTTCAATAATCAAAATCCAAGATGGCGGCCTGTCGGCCATCTTGTTAACAGTTCGTTCCCAAAATGCTATATGCACAACTAGGGCCCTAGGGGAATAATTGTTAATGGACAAAAGGACTGACAAACGCTTGACCACAGATGAAAAGCGAATTGAACAGCGACTATCTGATGATGGTTTGCAAAACATGCACATTTGCAATAGAACTGAAATTAATTTTACAATTTTGGTAATGGTAGTTTTATAGGGAATATACCTTAATGAAGCTCTGCTTATTACTAAAGGTCGCTATCATGGAACGTCTGCTATCGGGTGTCACTGCCACTATCTTCTTGGTATCGCTATCCTGAAAATATGAAAATATTTTAAACAATTATTACAAATTCATTTTTTTATTTACATTTTATTTACATTTTTTTTTTTTTTTTTTTTTTTGTTTTTTTTTTTTTTTTTTTGGTTTTTTTTTTTTTTTTTTTTTTTTTTTTTTTTTTTTTTTTTTTTTTTTTTTTTTTTTTTTTTTTTTTTTTTTTTTTTTTTTTTTTTTTTTTTGGTTTTTTTTTCTTTTTTTCATAAAATTTTTTAATACCCCAGAACATTTGAAGACTGCCAAGGTTGGGGCCTTGGGGTCAGCCTTTTAAATATAAACATATGTCCCCTCGCAGGGGGGCTTTCATTCATCACACGTTGACATTAGAGACTTTCTTCTCTCTTTCTGTCTTTCTTTCTCTTTCTTTCTTCTTTCTTCCTCTATCTTTCTTCTTTCTTTCTTCCTCTTTCTTCTTTCTCTCTTTCTTTCTCCTTTCTTTCTCTTTCTTTCTTTCTTTCTTTCTTTCTTTCTTTCTTTCTTCTCTCTTCTTTCTTTCTCTTTTTTTCTATAAACAGATGTCCCCTCACAGGGGGGCTTTCATTCATCACACATTGACATTAGAGACTTTCTTTCTGTCTTTCTTTCTCCTTTCTTTCTTCTTTCTCTCTTTCTTGCTTCCTCTTTCTCTTTCTTTCATTCTCTTTCTTCTTTCTTTCTTCTTTCTCTCTTTCTTTCTTCTCTCTTTCTTTCTCTTTCTTTCTATAAACAGATGTCCCCTCGCAGGGGGGCTTTCATTCATCACACATTGACATTAGAGACTTTCTTTCTGTCTTTCTTCTTTCTTTCTTCTTTCTCTCTTTCTTACTTCCTCTTTCTCTCTTTCTTTCTTTCTCTTTCTTTCTTCTCTTTCTTTCTATAAACAGATGTCCCCTCGCAGGGGGGCTTTCATTCAACACACATTGACATTAGAGACTTTCTTTCTTTCTCTTTCTTCTTTCTTTCTTCTTTCTCTCTTTCTTGCTTCCTCTTTTTCCCTTTCTTTCTTTCTCTCTTTCTTTCTTTCTCTTTCTTTCTATAAACAGATGTCCCCTCGCAGGGGGGCTTTCATTCATCACACATTGACATTAGAGACTTTCTTTCTCTTTCTTCTTTCTTTTTCTTTCTTTCTTTCTTCTTTCTCTCTTTCTTCTTTCTTTCTCTCTTTCTTTCTTTCTCTTTCTTTCTATAAACAGATGTCCCCTCGCAGGGGGGCTTTCATTCAACACACATTGACATTAGAGACTTTCTTTCTGTCTTTCTTTCTTCTTTCTCTCTTTCTTGCTTCCTCTTTCTCTCTTTCTTTCTTTCTCTTTCTTTCTATAAACAGATGTCCCCTCGCAGGGGGGCTTTCATTCAACACACATTGACATTAGACTTTCTTTCTTTCTCTTTCTTTCTTCTTTCTTTCCTCATTTTCTCTTTCTTTCTTCCTCTTTCTATCTTTCTTTCTTACTTTCTGTTTTCTTTCTTGTTTCTTTCTTCTTTCTTTCTCTTTCTTTCTTTCTTTCTATCTTTCTTACTTTCTTTTCATTTTCTTTCTTTCTTGTTTCTTTCTTTCACTTTCTCTCTTTCTTACTTACTTTCTTTCTTTCATCATGTATTTAAATACATGCTGCACTTTTCTACTTCCTTTCACTCCTTTTTTACATACAATTTAATTCTACAATTTCCTGTCTCTTCCTGTCGTCCTGGATTTAGATGGCACGTGGTGGAATTGGGAGGCGGGGCGGGGCGGGGTGGGGGTGATTAATTATTCAAGGATATCACATTTCCTTAAATGGGGGGGGGATGGGGCGGGGAATGCGGGTAATTATTTAAGGATATCACATTTCCTTAAATGGGGCGGGGCAGGATGGGGCGGGGAATGCGGTAATTATTTAAGGATATCACATTTCCTTAAGTGGGGGGGGGGCAGGATGGGGGGGGGGAATGCGGGTAATTATTTAAGGATATCACATTTCCTTAAATGGGGCGGGGGGATGGGGGGGGGCGGGTAATTATTTAAGGATATCACATTTCCTTAAGTGGGGTGGGCGGGGCAGGGGCAGGGGGGGCGGGGCAGGGGGGGAGGCGGTTAATTATTTAAGGATATCACATTTCCTTAAAGTGGGGGGGGCAGGATGGTGGGGGGATGGCGGGTAATTATTTAAGGATATCACATTTCCTTAAGTAGGGCGGGGCGGGGTGGGTTGCGGCGAGGGGGTGGGGCGGGGTTTGGCAGGGTGGGGTGGTTAATTATTTAAGGATATCACAATACCTTAAGTGGGGTGGGGCGGGGCGAGGCAGGGTGGGGCAGATAATTATTTAAGGATATCACAATACCTTAAGTGGGGTGGGGCGGGGCGAGGCGGGGTGGGGCAGATAATTATTTAAGGATATCACAATACCTTAAGTGGGGTGGGGAGGGGCGGGGCGAGACAGGGGGTTGGAAGGGCAAATGGAACATATTTTAAATGACCACCATTTTATAAGCAAACTTTGAACTTCTTCTCAAGTTCTAAACTAAAATATGTCCTGATAATAATCCTGACATGGTCCCAACCAAGTGTTCTTAAAAACACATTTTGAATTTCAAGGATGGGCGCAAAAGTCACCATTTTGAAAAACTTTTTATTTATATCTTTCCCATGTCACTGGTGCCAAGCTTGTCTGATGACCATTAATTAGGTTCCATTCAATTTTGGGGCAGTTGCCAGGTTCTGACCTCTGGTCAGCGATTTCTTTCCACCTTTGACCCTGGCATGTACATAAATGACCCTGGCTGTTATAAGACATAAAACTTATCAAATCACTTCTTTACACTGTTTTTGAACACGTCAACTGTGAGTGTACATGTAGAAAGTAGTTGTTAGAATGTTAAAGATAAATGCGTGCTGTGTTTGTGCTAGGGTATATGGGCAGGGTAATGTGAGTATTGTTAGGGACAGGGACAAAAAAAAAAAAAAAAACCTATTGACTACTTTCTGTACACTTCAGTTGAGTCAAAATTATAGCATTGAACACAAGTTGTAATGGGAACCATTGCATACACAATGTATGTACCTTAAATAACACCACAGTTGTATTACTGCATGTGTTCATTGTCCCTCAAAACCTTTAGTACCAATTTTTTTTGTCTTTTTTCAGCAACATACATGTATAA
The DNA here is from genome assembly GCF_041381155.1 of Argopecten irradians. Classification (NCBI taxonomy): domain Eukaryota; kingdom Metazoa; phylum Mollusca; class Bivalvia; order Pectinida; family Pectinidae; genus Argopecten; species Argopecten irradians. The sequence continues at coordinate 112,405 of NC_091140.1, forward strand.
ATTTCAACCAATCAGAGGCCTCCGTATATCACCGTGGCGGCCGATCTATCCGAAAATATGGTCATGCTGTTCGGCATCCCTTTAAACCCCATTTACCAATTTATACCAGAAAGTGGACCCTGGCAGCCATCTTGAAATTTCTATCTCGATAAACCCTTTATGCACACTCCCACGAGTATGCCTGTCAAGTTTCAAGTTTCTGTATAATCACTCAAAACCTTACAGATATAATGTATACCTTAAACAACCTCATAGTTGTATCACTGCATGTGTTTCAGTCAAAGAGAGTACATTTTTGGGTGAGGGATCGGGGTTGGGACGATTATTGAGGGGTTACCACATCCTCAAGCAACAACAGTCCATGGACTTAACAAGGATATTACAGTACATTTGATTTTGAAATCACATTACGTAATCCTTGTGCCAGGCTGGTGCCCTCCTCACACGGCCAGACCTTCGGACGGACACAGGGGCTGGAGCGGGTAGTGTAGCTGGCTCATCGTCTGCAAGGCTAGGGCTATCCTCTCCTCTGCAGTCAAACGAAGCGGTGAAGTACACAACCTGCAAGAACACAAGCTGCATTTCAGTAAACAAATAAAGGTGCATAATACACAATATTCGGTAGATATTCAAGTGAGAATCTGGACTAAGCAATGATCAGATATGTTTATGTACACATGGTTATTGATATCACTATTTGAATATGTAGACATGAAGGATAGGGAAGGCAAAAAATATAATTTTTATTTATTTGCATATCCCAATGTATAACAATACAGATATTTTGTGATCCCGAGTTAAGAATATCCCTATACTTCATGTATCCCTACAGTACAGTGTATATGAAAAGGTATCATTTCTATTGTACCTCGATTGGCGTTATTTTTTAACAGTACATAAATATGACATTTTCTAAGAAAACCATGACTCAAAATAAATTAATAAACATGAAAATTTTGTTATGTTTTAAACATGAATCCAACTGATTGCCTACTTTACAATAATATCAGACTGGTGTCAAATAAATCTAATTAAAATACAGACCCTATAATCACTGTTACATAGCAATAGAAAAAATCCACTTCCCAGATTCTGGAACCAGAACGTGACCCCTAATGGGATTTGCCAGATCCTTATCAAATGGAGTGATCAGATACATAGGATTTAGCACGCTGGTAAGTCAAAGACCCACTATAGACTAATATATATATCTCTATATCTTTGACTTACCAGCGTGCTTAATACCTGTGAGTGATACATGTAATAAGGATATGTATTTTAATTGTATTGGTCGGAAATTGGAGTTCTAATTGCACAGAGAAAACTGTATATGGTAATGTACATGTATGTACCCAGCCTGACCACATGTATGCTTTAAGATGACACCATTATCTGTCTAGAAGTCTTTCGAGCTACAATATTACAGCTAAGAGAGAACTTTTTTTCACAGTAGAGAATAACATATTCTACACTTAGCGTTAAAATGTAACATCTTACCACGGCCTCCGACAGAGACAGACGTTGGCTAACCGCAACAGCAAGCGATGTTGCTGCTCGGCTCACCAAGCTAAGGCCACGGAAGGACACAGCCTACAAGAACAAGAGCAACAGAAGTTCAGTAAACAAATAAACAACACACAATATTCTGCAATTATTTAAGTAAGAATCTGGTCGAACAAATTGATCAGGTATGTTCATGTGGATAAGATTAATTGATATCAGTAAAAGAAGACTAAGTGAATAGAGAAGTTGGGGATCATCTACCCTATGGTCATATTTTAAATGTTTACATTATAATGCATTTTATTTTGTGATCCAGAGGGTATCCAGAGGGTAGAATATCACTATCATTCATATATACAGTAGCACGAGATACTCTGGCCCTGACACCAGACTTAGACATTATGACAGATAGATGTCTGGTTTAGGGCCAGAGCGCACTGCTATGTCAAAACGTGGAATTAAGCCGACATTGTTTGGTATCTGACAAGGTCATCTCCGATTCAGACTGACCACCGAGAAGCACCATTAACCTTAGTCTATTAAACAAATGAATGATTCATATCTACCCAAATATAGTAATTTGTAAAGATTAAAGGCAATTTGCATACTTTGAGAAAATGGCGACGACAACGAGGGAAATTTAAAGTTGCGGAAAAGAAATTACTGTGTTGACACAAAAGAATGTGCATGTGTTATAAAATGGATCGCTATGAACAGATAAAGTATTCATTTGTTGAAAAGACCAAGGTAAGTGGCGACATTTGGTGGTAATATTTTGTAAGCAGTCTGAATCAGAGTTGACCTGGCCCGATACCAAACGGTGTCGGCTTATTCCACGTTTTGATATAGCAGTGCGATCTGGCCCTAAACAAGACATCTATATAATTTATGTCATAATTAATGTCTAAGTCTGGTGTCAGAGCTAGAGTATCTCGGGCTAATACACAGATGAAAGAGTCATATAATCCTTCCTTTCCATATATGAAATGGTAGTTTTCTCTTATACCTGGATCAACAGTACAGACACTGACTTGTTATTTTCATTTTTCTCCAAGATAACCATGTGTGTGTGTATATGTAATACAGTATACATACATATATAATGACAAAAATATATACTGTAGAGAGCCAAACGCTTGTGGTCTAACATTTATGGCCGCTAATGATGATCGATCAATATGGCACAATTTCTGGCGAAGTGATAAAAAAATGGTACACTTTCCATCATATACAAAGCCGATTGATGTCACATAAGACTGATACCCTTGTTATATGATTATATGTATCAATATCTAAATATCTCTATTTAAAATGAAGATATATCTATTCAATTAGATATCTGTAATTTAAATAAAGATATCCCTATTTCAAATATAGATGTCTAATTTAAATACAGATTTCTCTTTTTCTACTGAAAATAGATACCTCCTTTTAAATTACAGATATCTCGATATCTTGTCCAATTAAAAATAGAATTTTAAATAAAAATTAAAATATAGATGTCTTTAATTAAATTAGAGATATTTGAAATACAGCGGTATCACAATTTGCCATCCATGCAAGGATGAAGGAAGAGTAGGATTTTAAAGCTTAAATTAAGAAAATTTCAACTTTTGGGGCCCCGCCCCTCTCCCCCTAGGGGTCAGACCTATCATTTATATAAGATATGATTGTCCTTCCCCAATGATGTTTCACACCAAATATGGATGTAATCCACTTAAGGGTTAAGGAGGAGTAGGCTTTTGTATAAAAAGTTTTAAGCACAGCGCACGGCGCAATGGCGACGGATGAAACACGATGACAATAGGTCATCCTGACCGAAGCATCTTGACCTTCAGTTAGATGACCTAAAAATTGCTTCTGAGACATTCCCCAGTTATGACAGTGTCTTATCCAAGGAAGTGGCAGCCATTTTTCTTTTTGCTCTACTTATATATATAAGTTACCTTCACTGGCCAACCCCCTATATAAAGCACAGAACTTGATAAACGTGCATCATTCCAAACAATTAGCTTGTCTCGGATACACATGCATTGTCATGCAATGATATGTTGTATTTAAAGGAACTACTAGTTAGTTCAAATTAAGATGTTACAGTTTGTACTATGATGAAGAGTAGGAATGAAAATCTTTAAAAATTGAAAACTTTTGTGTTGGCGTTACGGTACTGTCCTTGGTGTTACGTACATAACAAATAGTGATAAAATAGTAACATCACAGACAAATTTTGGTAATACCACAGAAATAAAAGAGTCACACAAGAAGAAATTTAACACACATTTTCATTTAATTGTTATAATATATATAAAATTTGATGTATATATCTTCATAGATAAAATACATTTCAAAATAATGAATCACAAATACAATCGGCAACAGTACCACCACATTTAGTCTTGGTAACAGTATGGACAAACATAGTAACACCACAGACAAGGAAAAAGAAATACTGCTATTTTACTCCTTTTGTAACATTAGATATATTTGAAACTCTTTGAAATCATAGTATTTTCTCTTTATAGTTCATTTTTAATCTCTAATGAATGTCATTATGATGATCAAGAACCATACAAATTTTTTTTTCAAGCAGTTAACACCATGGACAAATGTCTGTTGTGTTACCTTTCTCAGCGGTTTACAATCAATGTCCATAGTGTTACTAGGACAAAAATATTGCAAAATAATAAGTTCAAGATGATAACACACACAAGAGGCCATCTGACTTCAATGGCAAAAGTCATGGTACCATCTTCAATTTGGGATCAACCAGAGATGTAACAACACTTTGTCAAGATCATATCAGGATCACTTCAGGCAAGTTTCTGCCAAATTGCACCGGTTTATCTTGAAAAAGTTCAAAATCTGTTTTCAAGATGGCGGCTGTGCTAGTTATCTTGGAATTTGAATTGACCCAAAAAATAACATTGTCAAGAACACTTCATGCAAGTTTCAGCTAAATTGCACCGGTAGAACATGAGAAGAAGTTCAAAATGTGTTTACAAGTTGCGGCTGTGACGGCCATGTTTGAATTCGGATTGACCCGAAAAATGACAACCCTTGGTAAGGACCATGTGAGGATCATTTGATGCAAGTTTCAGCTAAATCGCACTGGTAAAACTTTAGAAGAAGTTCAAAATGTGAAAATTAAGTTAATGCACGGCGGATGGCGCAAGGCGGACGGCGGATGACTATGGACGAAACATGACGACTATAGGTCATCTTGACCCTTCGGGTCAGAAGCCCTAAAAAAATTATTTAAAGACCAAAATAAAATCTTTGTCTCAAAAGAATGATGTTTTAGAATCATTTTATATAATAAGTACCTGTATGCTATAACAGTACAAGTATGTTGACTGGTGAGATCTATTTGTCAACTGATTACAGAGTATGCATATTAAAGTAATATAATTTATCATGAGCTATTACTTAATTTGACTAATTAGTTTAAAATGAAATGAACAGTTATTATAATTACATTAATAGATTTTAAAACAGGATATTATGGTATTTAAGTATGGTAACACCATGGACATTTGACCTTGACATGTGATCTTAATATAATATGTTTCTGTCATAGTAACTAATTGGGAGCTTATCAATAATTACCAATATTGTTTTTGATATCTACAATGATCTTAATTTCTCTAAGTTTCTGAATTAAAGTTATCCATTTAAGGAGGTGAGTTTTTCAGTTTTCTTTATATCGGATTTGGAACAATTTTGATATTGACTCATTTTCACGTGCTCTGTGCGAAGATTAATATTGAAACACAAAGCAACAAGATCTAATTGTGACGGGTGCTGTCACAAAAAGTTCCTCCAATCTCCACAGAGCCTAATTTGACAAGTAAGAGTGACCTCCCCTGAATGATGATGTGAAATAGTTTTACCGATAAATACATTTTATTTTGCAGAAATAGATATGTTATATCATTGGAAAACAATATCATTTATATCAGAAAAAATACAACAAAAATAAAAGTGGACTTAAAATGGTTCACTGCTGAACTCCAAGAACAAGGAAGTAATATTATTTTATTATGGAATTTTTCAATTTAAAAATTTAGAATCTGATTTAAACTACATATTGAAACAGATTCCAGGCAAATCAGACCAGTTGTACTGGTTTTAAGACATGTTGACTAGGGGATTATGAGTTATTCAATATTCCAGGGTTTACTATCACAAGAGTTGTCAGTTGGCTGTGAAGGAAATCTAAAAACGGTCTTCTTTCATGTCATAACTTTATTAACTCATTTATTAGAGAGCTCCACATAAGGGGAGATAACACATATGAACTTCAAAACTCTGACTAAAACTCTGAACAGCAGACAAAGAGAGACAAACACATCACGATACAATAACATTTACATGTTCACACGTGGATGGTTCTACAAATAAATATATATATATCTATTAGCAGTTCAAATCTGAACAATGAAAGGCTGTGGCGGCCATCTTGGATTCTGGTTAGAAAAAATGAAACCAGTCGACACATCTGCAGGTCACCAGAAATAACCTCAGGTAAGTGATCGGATATGTTTTTGAGAAAATGGTCGGACAAAATCGCGATGAAAAAAGAAGAACCAGAAGAAGAATTTAAAAGAATAATAATAACAAGATCTAATTGTGATGGGTGCTGTCACATAAAGTTACCCAATCTCCACAGAGCCTAATTTGACAAGAGTGACCTCCCCTGAATGATGATGTGACATAATGATGTAAATAAATTTTATTTCCCGGAAGAAAAATGCTTTTTGAAAAGTCACATCATTTAAAGTTTATACATTAGGCACAACATTGTATATATAATTGTATTAGATTTGTGTTCTCAACCAAGTTCCTTTTTGTTCAATTTTGACCAATTGCATGCCATGGCAGCCATCTTTACCCCAGTTCTGCAGAAGTTGCCCAAAAAATGACCTCAAATAAGTTTTATGTCACTAGTAACAGTATGATCTACAACTTAAAAAATACAACTAAAATGAACTTGGACCTTAAACAGATCCCTGCTGACCAGTGAATAAAGGGAGATAACTCTTACTGGTTTTTAGAAAATTTGAACCAGTCACAAAATTTGTTTTTTACTCATGACATTATGGTATTTTCACTTTATTGAAACCGATTCCAGACAAATTGGACCGGTAGTTAAGAATATCTATAAGCAGTTCAATTTTAAACAATGAAAGGCTGTGGTGGCCATCTTGGATGCTGGTCTGAAAAAATGAAACAAGTCGACACATCTGCAGGTCAATAGAAATGACCTCACAAAACGATCCGACTTCTAGTTTTTTGAGAAAATGGTCGGACAAAGTTGCGGTAGAGAAAGAAGCAGAAGAACAAGAAAAAGAAGAAGAATGGTAAGAAACGGAGAAACACTATTTAAGTTCCCCACTCCATTAGGGAAACTTAATTAAACAATGATTACTCCCTAATCCTAATCAGTGTTATCGAAACTCTTGTAATTAAATTGTACTATCCAGAATCGATATGCAAGCACGAGAGCGAATATATGTTGTAACAAATGCGTTACTTCCGTCATGCACAAAAGGGAGAATCAAGGGAGTTTTTCCAATTTGATGTTTAAATACAGATATTTTCATTTCATGTCAAATAGAAATATCTTGAATTCAACAAGAGATCCCAGAGGGATCTTGGCGCCCACCAAAGAATGATCTATATCTGACAAAGGAAAGATGGATTTTTTCTCTATACTTTTTAAACTTTTTCAAACATACTACATATAAAATTTGAGACAGATCGCTTCAGTACCTTTTGAGAAATAGTGGTAACAAACTTCAACTATCAAAATCCAAGATGACTCCTTGGCGGCCATCTTGTTGATCAATCGGTCCCAAATCACAATATGCACAACTAGGGCCCTAGGGGAACCTAGTACATGCGAAATTTGAGAAAGATCCATTCAATACTTTCTGAAAAATAGCAATAACAAACCTTGAATATAAAAATCCAAGATGGCTGCCTGGCAGCAATTTTGTTGACCGATCGGTCCCAAATCACAATATGCACAACTAGGGCCCTAGGGGAACCTACATATGAAATTTGAGACAGATCCCTTCAGTACTATCTGAGAAATAGCCATAACAAACTTTAACTATCGAAATCCAAGATGGCGGCCTGGCGGCCATCTTGTTCACCGATTGGTCCAAAAATGCAATATGCACAACTAGGTCCCTAGGGGAACCTACATATTAAATTTGAGAAAGATCCCTTCAGCACTTTTTGAGAAATGGGGATATCAAACCTTAACTATCAAAATCCAAGATGGCCGCCTGGCGGCCATCTTGTTTTTCCTATCAGCCTCAAAATCTCAAATAGGGACCAAGGGTAACCTCCATGTGAAGTTTGAACAAAATTCCTTCAGTAGTTCTCAAGAAATATCGAGAACAAACTTCAACTGCCAAAATCAAAGATGGCCGCCTGGCGGCCATCTTGTTTTTCCGATCAGCCGCAAAATCTGTATGGCACAAATAGGGACCAAGGGTAACCTCCATGTGAAGTTTGAACAAAATTCCTTTAGTAGTTCTCAAAAAATATCGAGAACAAACTTCAACTGCCAAAATCCAAGATGGCTGCCTGGCGGCCATCCTTGTTTTTCCGATCAGCCGCAAAATCTGTATGACACAACTTAGGACCAAGGGTAACCTCCATGTGAAGTTTGAACAAAATCCCTTCTGTAGTTCTCAAGAAATATTGATAACAAACTTCAACTGCCAAAATCAAAGATGGCTGTTTTTCCGATCAGCCTCAAAATCTGTATGGCACAACTAGGGACCAAGGGTAACCTCCATGTGAAGTTTGAACAAAATCCCTTCAGTAGTTCTCAAGAAATATCGATAACAAACTTCAACTGCCAAAATCCAAGATGGCTGCCTGGATGCCATCTTGTTTTTTCGATCAGCCTCAAAATCTGTATGGCACAACTAGGTCCCTAGGGGAACCTACATATTAAATTTGAGAAAGATCCCTTCAGCACTTTTTGAGAAATGGGGATATCAAACCTTAACTATCAAAATCCAAGATGGCCGCCTGGCGGCCATCTTGTTTTTCCTATCAGCCTCAAAATCTGTATGGCACAAATAGGGACCAAGGGTAACCTCCATGTGAAGTTTGAACAAAATCCCTTTAGTAGTTCAAGAAATATCGATAACAAACTTCAACTGCCAAAATCAAAGATGGCTGCCTGGTGGCCATCTTGTTTTTCCGATCAGCCTCAAATTTGTATGGCACAAATATGGACCAAGGGGACCCTCCATGTGAAGTTTGAACAAAATCCCTCCAGCAGTTTTTAAGAAATAATGATAACAAGCATTGTTTACGGACAGACGGACGCCGGACGCAGGGCGATTTGAATAGCCCACCATCTGATGATGGTGGGCTAAAAAGAGATATCTGTATTTAAAATAAGGATTTATGTACTGCTACCAAAATTAGAGATATCTTTAATTGAAATTAGAGATATCTATTTTTTAATAAAAGATATCTCTATTTCGTGTTTAATTAGACACATCATGATTTTTAAATAGAAATATCTCTAATTCAAATATAAGTATCTCTTATTCAATTAAAGATATCTTTATTTAAATTAAAGATATCTCAAGTATCATTCATAGTACATAATGACAGAATAGCAATATAGTGGATTTAATTTATAGGCAAAGGGAGATCCCTCTCAAGTTGTTTACTTAGGGTATTGATACCAATGTGGACTAGAAAGTATTTAATGATGTTATACATGTTGCACAAACCAAATATTTGCTAAATAAATGTATTCTTAAAGCTAGATTAATGAAATAATACCGATAATGAAATTTTATCACAATACATGGTTCGTACAGATTTTCAAACCAAAATTCCAGCACTTTTCAAGCACTTTTCCAGCACCTTAAAGCTAGATTAATGAAATAATACCGATAATGAAATTTTATCACAATACATGGTTCGTACAGATTTTCAAACCAAAATTCCAGCACTTTTCAAGCACTTTTCCAGCACCTTTTCTAGATTTTCAAGCACTACTTTTTTCTTCTACATTGGACTCAAAATCAGAATTTTCAGAAAATATGCCTACAATTTTGCAAGCAATTTGTTAGTACAATTTTGTCAGAGTAATAAGATTCAATTACACATTCTTATCAAACAAAAAAGTCATCCCAAGTAATGTCTGATTACTGAAATTATGATAAATTGATTGACAACAGAGCTTTTGTCAGTGTTCTGGGAGCATGAAGTTTCAATTCCAGCACTTTTCAAGGATTTAAAGAAACATTCCAGCACTTTTCCAGCACTGACCCAAAATTCAAGCACTTTTGCAGCACTGACCCCAAATTCCAGCACTTTTCATCTTCTGTACGAACCATGCAATATCAACAAAATGAAAAGTTTAAAATACGACTTAACTATTCATTTATTTATTAAATTAAATTAAATTTGTTTTCAATTTGTTGATAATCAACAAAATGAAAAGTTTGAAAATACGACTTAATTATTAATTAAATTTTTTTTTGTTAACTTTCCGCAGATATAATTACTCATTTCACAGATAGAGTCTGCCGTATATGATAACAGTAGGTAGCTTCTTAACAGAAGTAATTATCAACACTCTCGCTGGTTTTGTCCTGAGCAATTAACCAAATACAATCTAGACTCTAGACTACATGTAACTACCAGAAATTCAAAGGTGAGAATCACAGGTACCTGACCATTACCTGTATGGTTTTTTTTTGTGTGAATCACCTAGCTAGCTAGGTGTAGTGCACTTATAGTTTACCTGTAGTTTAAATGTTGTGTACTACTAGTGCACTAAGGGTAAAGGTTAGCTTACCGTATTTCACCGCAAATAAGACCCCCCCTCCCAGAGAAGAAATATATATTTTTTAAGGTCAAAAGTGGTGGGGGGTCTTATTTGCGGACAGCCAGCCTGATAACATCGATCTATGGGGTCGCCATCTTGGATTTTTAATGTCCTGTCATTGTTGTAACAGTCGTATGACAGATGGGTAATAGCAAGATGTTCAAGTATTTATAATAATAATGAAGACGTATGAGTAAAATTAAATCAAATAGTATGACAAATTAAAATATAAAACAATACTAGGGCAGTTGTAACGTAAGTCTGAAAGGGAAACGGACATTTTTTGCAAGAGTCACGCGGACATTTACCAATGATTCAAAACGAAGAAACAGCATCATGCAAGCAATGTCATTTTAATACAGAAGTTTTAATAATCGTATAGTTATTTAGAAATATTCAAATTCGGTTATTGTTTACGAAACATGTGAATCAATCGCCGTGAATCGGATAGACGATCGCCGTTCAGACTCAGGCCTATTTAAAATTCACTGCAAACGTTTACATATCAAATTCGTTCATTAACAGAAGAATTTACGTACATTTGTCCCAACCAAATGAGCAAACGATCGTGGTACATTCATATACACTGTAGTTTATTGTCTTCAGATAAGTAAAAATGGATTAGGCACATGTTATTTAACACATGAAGCCTTCTTCAGTCAACATTATATACAAGTGATGGCATTATACACTGTAAGTACAATGTATAAGTTGAATTTAACATATTATTTACTTAATTAAAGATATACTATTATTATGGTTAAAACAATTCTACTGGGCTTTGTAAATGGCTGCACAAATAATAATAAATAATAATTTATTTCAAAAGTCAAGTTTCCATTTCCATAAAGTAACAAATATAATTTACTTCTATGTTTAGGTCATTAAACACTTGGACCATATCAACACGGACAGTAGTATAATTCTGACATTCAAGAAAGAAATGGTTAGCATTTTCACAAATGTTGCTACAATTAAAACACAAGTACAGTCTAGTGTCAAATTTATACCGAAAATGTCATCTCTGGGAGAACTATAACACTGATGTCTTAATTTAGTACATGTATTTATAACATGGTAGACTAGTAGAAATAGGTTGGGAAATTAAAGAGATATGTTTAAAAGAAGAAAACAGTAGTGATTTAACATTATCATCTAAGTTAAGGAAATTGTAATTTTATTGTAGTAGAAAGTCGATAATTTGGAATTCAAAAGTTGTCCTTATTTTTATATAGTGTAAGGATTATCAGCTAGAATGAATTACCATATATGGAAGAGACAAAAATCCTGTGCGAGTTATCCCCCTTAATTGTAGTAAGATCTAAGAAAAGTGTGATTTATGAATGGGATTGTTTACTACCCATAGTAACGTGTAGTATTGTCAGAAGACACTCTTTAATTTCCCCTGCGAACCACAATTTTGAAAAACAGTTTTGTAAATTTAAATGAAATCCACCATGTGTATTATTTTTTACATAAAAGTACCGAAACGACTTTTCTATGTGTCCCGAAACGACCGTAGGTTATTGTACCGAAACGACTTCAGCTACGTGACCGAAACGACTTGTTACCGAAACGACCTGATACCATTTCACCGCACGTCGTTTTCGGGAAATGTGCATGGCGTCTATAAAACTGACAGGGAAATTAGTAAAAATGATTTGTCTGTTTTACTCTTGTAACCTTTGATGAAGTGATATAGTCCGCTAAACCTGCCTATAAGGCTTTTTTAATTTGTTTTGCCTAATTAATATTTTTAGGCAAAAAAAGGTCTAATAATAAAGACGGGTTTAGCGGACTACATGTAGGTTAAGATCATCTTGATGTAGCCCTTCATCCAAACATGCTACCAATTTGTCTGATTAAATCGTCTTTCCGTGTTTACTAAGTATTGTTTCGACTGGAGCAAAGAGTAACCTCAATTTCTGGGATTTTAACCACAGAAAGATATTTTTATCAACCCCAGAAAAAAATGTTTTTCAATCTTTGCCCGCGTTTTATTCAGAGAGCAACAAGACAACTTCGAACTTAGAATGGATCTAGATTTAGATCCCTACAATGGCCCCATATCCCTAATGAACGTCTTAATATAGTTTAAGGACACTTGCCTTGACTATAAAATATAACTATGTCATGTTATTGGAGAAAGCTATATCAGTTGTAAGAACTGTGGCTAATCCCATGATTTTCTTGTTCGGACAATAAAAAACTTGTGTTACATACCTTTCCGCGAACAATAGCAGTGCTTATGCAGTGGAAAATCAATTCCATGGCGATGAAAAGGGCGGTGAAAGACTCCATATCTCGGATCGATGCTAAATGCGTGCGTATGGTCAAGAGTATCTCTGAGAAATGGGCAGAGATTTGATTTGAAATTCGAAATATGAACCAATGATAGTCTTCCTTTCAGTCATGTGACCAGCATAATCGTGCAAGTGCACATATCGACTACTGAACAGTGATCATCCCACCACTTCACGCTCGTAGTTTATGTGTCTGCTTACATTTATATCACAGGGCTCTGAGAATTAGGTACATATTGTATAATCATGGACCCACCAGAGTGCCCTGACAATCACTCAAACAAACGATTATTTAGATTATTATTAAACATGGGGCTCGCGAGTCCACATAAGTTACTTGGGCTATGTTTACTCAATGAAATAATAGGGCTGCAGCGCCAAAGTTAACATTGTACAATTAAACACAGGCGTTTGGCTCTATAGAGAGAAATGTCTATATAGCCAAACGCCTGTGATTGTACATACGTTTGTGTATGCGACAAACTAAATAAAGTTTCATGTATCTTGTAATTAATAGCGATTTGATTCATTTCAATTTATTGTTATCTTACCTAAGCCTTCAGACTTCAAAGTTAATTATATATCTTTATAATTACATTGATAGAGAAACATAGAGAGGTTGGGGACACTCCTCCGATTCCGATAACCCGTATTTAGTATGCGGGATAGTTATGTGTACACAGGGAAAGAAACAAACATAGATGATAAGTATAGATTCGTGATAGTCAGAAGCAGCATTGTTGCCTTGCGCGGTATCACGTAATCTGTCATCTTGGGAGATGATATCCAAGATGAGCAGGGCGGAACCTGACTTGAAGTTTATCAAAGAGGTCAGCGGTACAGCCAACATGATAAAACGCAGCAAAGCGTTGGGACGCACGTGCATTTTTGATATATGCACAAAGAGGCGTTGAGCAGTAGGTGATAGATATACTGGGATTTTAGGGAGTTGAGGGAGTCTCCAGAAATGTAGGGAGCAATGCAAATTTATCACCCCATGGATCGATTTCATAGGTTGATGAATCGAGCTCACGCTTGAAAAAAAATTGACATGAACTGCTTATTTATTCATTCATTTTGTTTCAAGAGGACTCAGTTTCATCACCCCATGAAATCGACAAAGCAAGGTTCAATCCTTATAGTTCAATTCATTCGTGTTAAAAAAAATTATATTAATTAATCAAAAAGTCTACAACGAGAGACATAAAAAAGTAGTCCGTCATTAGAATACAACTAATCAAAATATAATGTGCAAATATTAATTAATGGATACTCGAAAAAAGTGTTCATAATGCTGAAGACTCTACCAACGAAATTAAATGTACATAAATATGTAAAGAATAATGAGTGAATATCTCCAAAACCACATACCTGTGTGCATATACACCAACTCCTGATCCCAATGAAGCTGTTTGTAACAATGTATTATCGTATGTATACAGCGTTGCTCCTTTGTTTGATTGGAATTGTTACTGAAGAAAATTACCCATTACAACGCACGCTCGACGAGCACGCGTTACTAACCTGTTTGGAGCGCGTGCGCGAGTCCGTGCATAGCTATATAGTACATGACCGAGACCACAGGGCTTGTTTCATCGAGAGTAGAAGCGGGAGTTAAAGATGCTCCACCACCGCTGACAAATGGTAATTTTTTCACTATGAAAAACAGGAGCAGACGATTTAGCATTTTTTCTCCAGTTACAAAGGTTACTTACTTTATACCATTACCACCATTGAAAAGTTTGTTGAGCTTCTAATTGTTTACTTCAAGTTAAAAATATGAAAAAAAATTTAATTGCATCCCGAAAAAATTCCGTGACACTATATCCTATATGGAATGAAGTACTGATTGTGCATGCACCAAAGGCGAAATAAATTATTGTATAATATTTTTTTTGTGTTAATTAGGCATATATATACACGATTTTGTTTCAAATGATTAACATCATTTATTCTCTGTCGGCGGTGGAGCATCTTTAAATGTATTGAAAACTATTTAAAAATCACCTGAATAATTAGAATGTTTTCAATAAGGTTATGACGCCTTTATCCAATAGGTATGGACACCTGACAATAATATTCCTCAACATATATGTTATATGCCCGTGTTATTGAATGGTAAAAAGGAGAACAAAGAATGGCTTTTAAAAAGGTTTTTTGTCTAACAATATAATGCATCTTATGAAAATACAAAAACTAGAAGCGATTCGATTATTTTCGTAATTTCCATCCATATCATAAACAAATCATTTGAAATCTAAAATAATTATACCTTCGTGACAATCACGATGCAGCTGTACCACTAGGTCGTAGAACATTATACGTTATTTCCACACTCGCATGTTGTAGTATTATGGAACAAACAAAGAAATAAGACTTAAAAAAGTATATATATCAATAGCAATTTTATCACGTCTACCAAACTGTTGTGTGTAAAAACAGCATATAATAGCCCTAGGGCTAGAAGGGGGGTTGATAACAGGGGGGCTCCCACATGCACCCCAGCCCCGTGCCCCACCCCCGACAGACGCCCAAACATCCGAACCAATATTTATTCTGAACCCTTATAATATCACAAATAAATAAGCATAACATAGCATAAATTGTGGATGAACTTCAGTTAATGAAGTTATCAAGAATGGCTAAACAGGTGTAAAAATAGTCACAACATTGACATTATTCAACCGAAACAGACAAATGAGGTACTCAAAATGCCCACCAATTGAACAATACAAATATATCAGAACAATAATCCAATGTATGTAATACTTTCTACGCAGGAAATGAAAAAGATAGGATTTTAAGCTTACAAATGCCAATTTTTTAGCAAATTTTTCATATTTGGCTTGCCACAGCAAAATAGTTTCCCAACAACAAACTCATATATCTAATCAGTTATTTGATGTCTTATCAATCAGTAAAAATGACACCCTTATATCCCTACGGCCTAATAGTCCGAAGGCCCAGTAGTCCAAAGGTCCAATAGTCCGAAGGCCCAATAGTCCGAAAATTAGTAAATACTATAAGTGATATAGTTGTTATAATTAACGTATTTTGACGAAAACATTTTCGGCACTGCTGATCTGACAATTTCTATGGATGGTAAGTTGTCATTTCTTCATGGAGCATTGCAAGGTCAAAATTACATCAAAATTAAAAAAAAAAAAAAATAAAAAATAAAAAAAAAATGATAAAAAAAAGATGCTCCACCGCTGACAAATGGTATTTTTTCACTATCCAAAACAGGAGCAGACGATTTTTTTAGTATTTTTCTTCAGTTACAAAAGTTACTTAATTTACACCTTTACCACCATTGCACCGTTTAAACTTCTAATTTTACATCAAGTTAAAAATAGGAAAAATAATTAACTGCATCCCGAAAAAATTCCGTGGCACTATATCCTATATGGAATGAAGTACTGATTGCGCATGCACCAAAGGCAATTTTTTTTTTTTAATATATTTTTTTTGTGTTAATTAGACATAGATATATATACACTACTAAACACCAAATATTGTTCAAATGATGAATGTCATTTATGCTCTGTCGGCGGCGGAGCATCTTTATTAATATGTTACATTTTATAAGATATCTCACAAGTATACATTACATGAATTATCTTACAAACATACAAGCTTTAAGATGTCGATTTGTAAGCCTTAT